>NW_020653743.1:13255178-13273651 GCF_003589595.1 Hyposmocoma kahamanoa | reverse complement strand
TAGCGCCATCTATGAGAAATCTTTAACAGATTTATCACCCAGTTAGTTTTAGTATTGTGTGAAAAACGATATGGCTAAGAAAGGTGTGAGTATGGAAATGACGGCTGATTGGGGAGAGTGGAAGAAAAACACATGCTGTGCCGACCTCACCTAGCGTGGGATAAGGACAGCATGAAGAAGTATTAAAAAAGTGGCTCGTCTTTGTATTTTCAGTACTAAATAAATGCCCTAAGTTTAAACAATTTTTAATTGGACAAATACTATTATGCAATTTTTAAAACTGGTATATAAGTTACACATTTCGTTACTAGATGGGAGCGAAATGACGCGCATCTTCCGAAGCAGTCTCTGCTATTCCCGAAGTCACCGTATCTATTTCGTAAGTTACACATTTAACATACAGTTCAATAATGTAGAATTACCTTACAAAAAATTCCATTCCTTTCCGCAGCAATGTAAACTGATCCTAAGTTCATAGGTCGTACTGATTTACGACAAAAGTGTCACGAGGCGCCGAAGTCTAATAGCCCAAAAGTTCATAACGCGAAAGCAGCAAGATCTGCAATACGGCCTTAAAATGAAACAAGTTATGGCCTATTTTGAGTTGTAGTCTATGAAAAGCTCGTGTTTTCCCTAAATCAGATCTGGATTGTTTTGCCTTTAACGTGAGTTTGATAAACCGTGAAATAAACACTTGTGTCCCATTTCCTGTGTACGTGCACAACGCGAATAACAAGGAAATGGGGATTGATGGTAGTTCAGTGGGAGTATAATTGCTTCTCAATTGAGAAATCTGTGACACAGATACATAAATTGACAAGTCCAATGTGCCTGTAATTTCATCAGCACCTTTACCCTTAAAAACCGAAAAGCAATAAAGCTTACATTACCAGGGCTCCGTCAATCGCTCAAGGTTACGCGATAAGTGCCTACCGCCGAGTGCACCGACGTCGGTACAAGTCTTTCATTTATGAGCATTCGGCTCCGCAGGACTGCACAAGGCGGGCAACGTTATTTTCACCTATCGGAGCGCATGCTTAAGTTCCTTTTTCCGCGCAGTGAGCGCCTGGTATCATTACTCAAATTTAGTAGGCTATTATAGCGTAGGTGTTTTCAATTGAGTGATGTTATCTGTTACGTAGTAACTATTAAGTAATCTGTGACATAACTGCTTGGCGGCAGAAATAGGTAAGGTGGCAGTACTTCCCTGGACGAACTCTTTCATAAAGAGCTCAACGGCTATTAAAATAAGATAGCATATCACAAGGAAGAAGCTTTTTTCGCATCTTGGGTCTTTTATTTGGTCCTGTATTACTTATACTCAATACTCAATATTTTATTGCAAAACCATAATGTATACAATAAGATTTTAATAACACAGAAAATAACAATATTATGGACCCGCACGTAATACAAAGGGAAGGAGAGAGGAGCAGACCAGCATAAAATAAAATAAATAAAAAATGTTTTAAACATAAAATTTACATGTTAGTGACTTTATGCATATAACAATAATATATAATATCTGCGTATGTATATATCCATATATACATACATACACAGGAATAACTATACATATATATATATATAGGTATGCCTATGTCTGTAATGTATCATTTAAGTATTCATCGCTATTATAGTAACATTTCTTAATTAGTAACTCTTTCAACTTTTTTGTAAATTTTATCATTGCTTTCATTTATTAAGACATTTGGTAATTTATTATACAGTTCTATAAAAAAATTACTTGTTAAATTTTTATTGAATTGATATTCAATTATTTTTGTTAAATTACTCCACTAGTTTGTCATAATTATTAATTAATACAAAGATCGAACACTCAGCAAAAATTCCATCGATTTAATTTTTACTGAGTGTTCCATTGACTTACAATTATATGGACGTCGGGTCCGCGCTAAAAAGTGTTCGAACTTATAGGGCGTTAAAATCGTATACAGAGCGTTATTCACGCTCTAGTCTTCTTTTGTTCGACTGACAGCGAAGCAAGCAAAATTAGAAAGTACTGCGATGACATTATAATTTAAATTCAACGTTTTAGCTTTATCATATTCCTTGAAATGTCACTACGTTTAAATAGGTTGACTTGGGACATTTTTTTCGTGGTTTTCGTATTAGACCCGTCGTCCATTTATTTGTAAGTCAATGGAGTGTTCGATCTATTTCAAAAAAATAGTTGAATATCAATTCAATAAAAATTTAAAATACAGTGCATAGCGACATCTCTCGCCAGGGCTGATAGCTGCAAAGGTATCTAATTGCGTGATAAAACTTTCATAGATTTCTCATAGATGGCGCTACAACTAAAAAGTCATTGAAAAACCAAATATAAAGACACGACAACAAGCACATAGAAAAATACGTGAGGTCCGCTGGTTCGTTCCGTGGTTTAGTTGGAATAGCGTCTAGCACGATGTGCTAGGAGACGTCGTTTCGAATCCGGCCGGATCGAAGGAATTTTTTCAGAGTGTTCGATCTTTGTATTAATAATTAAAATTATATGTACTTGTATAGTTTAGTTTCAAGCGGGAAGGTGGCAATATTAGTCTATTTTTACGGCGTAAAGCATTGACTTACATTGTAAGTCAATGGCGTAAAGAGTATTTTGGTGGGATATCCTCACTTTTTGTATAAAAGTGTTCGTATTTAACGTACGAACACACACACACACCTGTTACACATCTGTTATGTATCCAGATTTGCACATAACACACATACCTAAAACGTCAGGTCAATGCACTTGCACTCGCGCACCCCGGAACGCGCGCCCCGTGCATTGCAACGTGACCGATGCAAAACTCATCATTTTAATTATAATTATAAGACACTTTTAGACATAACGTATCTAACTTCGAACATTCTCAAAATTATTTAGTTTATCTTTAAGATATACCTTTGTCGAAATTTAATATAGTTTATTCATCATATTTTCTCGTCTTTACCACATCTCCACTGCGGCCACCCTATATAATTCATCTCAAACATATAAACAGGGTAAGGTAAGTTTTTTTTTTAATGCGGCTGGCAACTATGTCAGTCTGTTCTACATTAAATATAATACTTATTTGATAGTAATTGCTTCGAACGAATATCAAACGAAGAACGGATGTAGACCCCCGGGACCGGACGAGCTGCCGTGCTCAGAGGCTTATGTAAAGCAGTGAATGCGTGTAAGCTAAAAATAAATAAAAATAAATGCAACCGACCTGCCATGCCGTCCGCTTCACACGATTTGCCGACAGACATAACCATTTGTCATGGTCTTTATTTCGTTCACACATGAGCTGGATTTCGGAACAATAAACTCGACAAATCCTATTCATTCATAAAAATGATATCGCTAAAACGCAACAAATTTACCATATTTGTTCATATTGTTATACTTTATACGGTTCATAAGTGGCTAGATAAGCTATTATAAATCGCTATATCGTAGCCGTTATGAATGGTTTGTGGTTTAAGTTTTTTTTTTACCTTTTTGTGAATTGTTAATATTTTTTTTAATGCGAAATAACTCCACTAGCTATAATTATTAAACAAAAAGATCGAACAAAAAAGAAAAATCCTATCGACCCGACAGGACTCGAACTTGTATACTGGTTGATCTGGGTTTAGAACGTGAACTAAGAAGGTTCCTGTGCATGCGCAAGTTATAGTGCCCTTCTCGTATTTAAGGGTCGCACTGTGGTTCCTCCCATACAACAAAAATAAAATAAAAATGTTTACGTTTCGTTAAGTGAGCTCTCATAACGTCTACTATGTCCGAACTATCAAAAAAATGTAAATTGAAGTACTCTACTAATTACTTTCATTAGCAAAACAACGGCCGAAGTGAACATATCTTATACGCTCTTTTCTTATCAGTGACTCATCCATTGTTTACGTATTCAAGTTATTTGAGCGCTACGTTATTAGCTTTTTATGTCGATTTTGCTTTAATTCATCTTAGCTGTTAACTGTCTTCCTACTCTTGTTTAATTCTATATTAGGTAAAGAAAATTAGAAACTACTACAATTACATCCAGATTCATACGGTTTTTTGAATTATTTATGTTCTACGCTAAAGTAATGTGTTTCGTAGCGAACTGCTACGAAACTAAATAATAATTATGATTTTTAATAAATTGTATTAATGTTCATTTATATTGTTTCAGGTTCTAATCTACTCTGTGTTTTTAACCGACAGTTTGTATTCGACATTTGGTATAAATACAAACTGTGCGGATATAGCATGTATTTGAAGAAATACGGAGATCTATACAGATGGATAATAAAGAGAACTGTTGTTTCGAAAAATTGTAACAGCGTTTAAAATACGTAGTACGAGGACAAACTCGCTGTGGAAAATGCATGCATACAAAAAGGCCACGATTCTTGAGATACAAAGCGATTGGCTAATAACAGCCTTGGAGCCAGTCAGCCGAGCTTCTCAACACGTCATCGTGAAGAGAACGAGGGCGACCGAGGGACTATAGCGAGTCTTGTGAGCGCTCGCAGCAGAGAAAAAGAAGCGAGATCCGCCGCATAGACGAATCATTTGCTTGAACGTCTCAGCTGGAATTAGCGCAGCTGATCGTGCCAATTACGCTATACGACATTGTTTCCCTTATCGTGGAAACGAAATTGACAAAGCACCAATATATTTGTTAATTCGGGAAATCGTAAATAGTAAGTTATCTTTTAATTTATTGCCTAGTTATAAATCTATTTTACAGGCAAAGCAAAACAGTTATCCAGGTGCAAATCAAATTACTGACACTAAATCAGGCGCTGAAGTTGAATTGCAAGCTCTTGGTCATACAACTTCACAGCTTTGGAGTCAAAAAAGAGACTCTTTCTGCTGATGATCCAGACAATTCTCTTGTCCCAATTGGGAAATGAGGGTTTGACGGAAGTACGGGCCCCAGTGAGTACAAGCAATATTTTAGTGGCTCTGAAACCAACGATGACAGTAATTTGTTTGTCACTTCGTATGTTCCTTTACAACTTTTCAAAAAATCTGAGCAGAAAGATGTTGTGATTTGGAAAAATCCTCGTACTTCTTCGACGCGACACTGTCGTCCAATAAGGTTGCAGTGTAAAAAAGAAACTACTGAAATTTCCGTCGAAGAACGATATTTTTTTGACCTGGAGCGTACGTCATACCTTCAGGTAACTACGGTCGATGGAAAGGTATGTAATGCATTAAGTGACACTTATTCCTCTAAATGTTACATATGTCCAACAACAACAAAAGAAATGAATGATTTAGATTTATTTATGCCTTTAAAAGGCAGTAAATCACGATCGTTTTGCTTTTGGGTTGGCACCTCTTCACGCTTGGATTAGGTATTTCGAGTTTTTTTCTTGTCTGGATATTCAAACCTGACAAATCAGGGGTAATATTCAGAAAGAAAGCGAGGCAGATAAAAATTCAAAGTACTATATCATCTGTTTAAAGGCAAAATCACACAAGTGACATTTTCCACAAGTCTGTAATTTATATAGCTATGGCAAGAAAATCACTATCTTTCTGCACGTGAAGCTCAATAACAAAAAAGCTATATACTTAATAAGAGTTTTATCTACAGAAAGATGGTGTCCGTCTTTCTTTTCATCTCAAAAATTCCAAATTATACAATTTGGATTTTTTTTTGTGTAAAATGTTACTAATGTAGTTTTACCTTTGCAGTGCGACATAAACAATTAAATTGTTATATTTATTATTGAATTTGATATTCACCGTGTTATTACACTTTCATTTAAATTGATTAGTTATTAAGAATCCATATTACCTACACTTGACATTGTTAGTTTAATTTATAACTGCCTCCATGGTCCAACGGTTACCATGCTGGAATGCCACGCAGAGGTACCGGGTTCGACTCCCGGGCCGGGAGAAATATTTGTATGGCCCACATTTATTTCCCTTGTGAGTTTGAATGTAATTTGCAGTTCTCTATGTGTATATCGGTGGCAAAAAAAATCAATTATTTGTTACTTTCATTAATTATATTGATTTGATTAATATACAATATTGTGTACTAAGACTTACTATTATAACATTATTTTGTAAACAGACGCTCACTTTTCGAAGAGTAGTATAAAATGACATGTCATTGTATTTGTATGAAAATTGTAATGTTGAGAGAAATAAGCTTAACTAAACTAAACATCGGTTACCGCCGCTATTTTGCTAATATCGTGTATATTTGTGATTTGCATAATAAGTCCTACATTACCGTTATCAAATTACACATACTTTATCTAATAACGAAAAAAACCATTTCCTCTTCAAACGTTTAATTGACAAATGATTCAGTTATTGCTTTGATAAATTATACTATTAAACAGATTTAAGGTTTTATTTTAAGGTAACGGGCTTTTTTTTATAAACTAGTAACGATGTCTGGAATCTTCATTGTATAAAAAAAACATCTTCAAAAGTTTTTAGAATTACATATATTTGCCAAAATTTATTGAAAACTTCTAACGGAAAGTGGTTTAAATCGGAAAGTGGTTATCCCCTAATTAACCGACTTAAAAAAGGAGGAGATTCCCAATTCGGTTGTATTTCTTTTTTGTATGTATGTTACGCGATAACTCCGACATTTGTGAACTGATTTTGATGATTCTTTTTTCGTTGGAAAGAGGGTACCTCAGAAGTGGTCCCATTTAAATTAGAAGAAAATATTCCACCTCTAAAGGTGATAAACTAGGGGATGATTGACTTTTGAGGTCGGTTTTCTTAGCACTCTTTACTGAGGTTACGTTATTTGCTACCCGTACAGTCGGGACATTTTCTTCAAATTTAAATAGGACCAATGCCGATGTAACGCCTTTCCAACAAAGGAAGAATCATCATAATCTCAGTACAGAAACCGACCTCAAAAGTCATTCATCCCCTAGTTTGCCACCCTTAAAGGTGGAATATTTACTTCAAATTTAAATGGGACCACATATGAGGTACCCTCTTACCAACAAAAAAAGAATCATCAAAATCGGTTCACAAATACCGGAGTTATCGCGTAACAAACATAAAAAAAAAGGAAAAGAAAAACATACAGCCCAATTGAGAACCTACTCCTTTTCTTGGATCTTGTTACGTCGCACTGGAGGCGAAGTGTAAAAACATTTTGATGGTATGACATGGTGATTGTCTACTTACCCGGGTACAGCCACATATCTTCACTCAATAAAGTTCAACCAATTTCATCAACAACTTCAGCATGTCACAAATAAAATAAAATAAATGAAGCAACAGTTTGTACCACACACGTTTCACGTCCACAAAGTATATAAGCACTATTATAATACATATTAAGTACATAAGCTTGGGTTTAACCATCTGAAATTGTTATTTTTTGTAATATTTGGACGAGAGAGTTAGAAAAAGGTAGTAATATATATTTCCCGAGTATTTATGAAGCCCATTGGCTTTCATGACAGTCGTTTTTAGGGGAACCTGTTTTCTGATAGTGTAATGTAAAAATTTATGATTTTAAGAATAATTACAGCTTTGAAATGGACTTTTTTAACCGACTCTGAAAATATAGCTTTAAGAACTAACTCAAATAATTTTTGGGCCATTATTACGACAGTGATGCCTTATATCAAGCCTCTACATCAATAAGGTTATGAGAAAAATGCCTACATCAAACAGACTCATCAAAAATGTTGTACAATATTATGTATCACCACAAAATCATACAGAGATTAATGTGGTTTAGATCGTATTAACAGTTTTAATCAACGAATTTAATCATGGTAATGATTGATTCAATTAAGAAGTGTGATTGATTGTATTACACTCCATTTAATAAGAGACAGATTTATGTAGTGTGTAATGTAGAGCTTGGATTTCAAACTAAGACACCCTTTGTTCATGGGAAGGAGGGAATCTTCACGGTTTGCTATACATATTTATACGAGTAGTTGGGTGGTTTCCGTCTTTCCGAGATGCGCACCAAAAACAAACGTTAGTGGGTATAGTTAAACGTATTTCGGTCGCGGCAGCCACCACTGAAGACACCACATAATTATACAATTTACATCAAGTCCGAGTCGGGCGTTGGAATAGTAACACAAGGTATCCTATCCTAATACAGGTTTCGCTGTCTTACAATGGTCTATAACATTATAAGTAAGCTTTTATATGGACCTATTCTAAGATCAACAATAACATTGTGATTGGATATCAATGATAATTATGATTTTCACAAAGTAGTACATACAAAATTTGCTGGTGGTAGAATTCTTAATAAGAACAACATATTTGCAATGTTAAGCTTTTTGTGGGAAATCCTGATTGAACACGCCTTAAGTGTGCTGTCTAAACCCTACGTAAAGCAGGCGTAACGAACGTGCTAAAGTGTAGTGCCACCTTTAGCGCGAAAGAGTATATCTACCGTTGTCCAGCCTTCGGAGAGTCTTCCTCCTGGACACGATTCGTGTCCAGTCAATCTGGAAGTCTTTAAACAGATTTTCCACTGTCGGAGCATCTCCCTCCTGGGCATGATCTACCTTAGCAAACTTGGAAGTTTCTGAATAGGTTGCGGAGCTAAGTCGGCCGAAGCAAGGAGAACATATGAGGTTATAACTGAGAGAGCGCATGCATGTGTGGTGTCTCTTCCCAGACAATAGCACATCTTTTGTTGTGGCTTGCGTCCCTACGCCTATGCGTCGCGAGGAACTAATTACTGGTCCTCACAAATATAAACGTCAGAGTCGACACTCTAAGAGGAACCAATTTCGGACTCAGTTTGACCGGAGTAAGGGCAATTTGCTCTAGAAGGGATTTTGAGATGATTCTAATCCGGATTCTTCATGCAAGGCAATTCAAATGGTGGCCTACTATCTCATATTGTGTTTTAAGTACCCTAACACCTGCATGCTAGAGGATTTAATGACTGATTGACTGTATGATTAAATTCTGGGTCGCAAGAATGTGTTTGCCTTTGATTGGAGACTGATCAACGACTTGAACACCAGTGTTCAGTTGCGTCTGCTACCGGAGGTTTGGTGGAAATTGGTAATCAAGGCACTAAAATGGAGGGACTACCGAAATCATACAGAACGCGTCAAACTGATAGTACCACTCTTTAGGATAACTATTCTCAAACACAATCCTTATCTACCTCCCTATTTAAGAATCTTTCCGATTAGAACTTGGGCATCACCGTTTCTTATTCGCTTATTTCACTTTGAAAGTTTGCTCATAAAAATAAGTTGGTAAAAGTTAAATGGAAAATATAATTATGAAGGAGATATACACACATCAAAAGTGTCTAGGGATCAAGTACGTTTAAGAGTATTGCTGCAATTAGGGTTAATTATATTAACTTTTTTGTATCGCTATTGATACTTTTTAGTGAGTTTTAACATTTAAATAAGGAATATTGTTTAAAATTCGATAATAAGAAGAAAATCGATTGTCAATGTGGTTTTGTATAAAAATGAGTTATAGCGTTTTGACAAAATCATTACAATATCTCATTGACTTAAGTCAATGCAATATCTGCATCGGAACCGAAACAATTTACATTATTATGGAGAGACGACATCATTTAACCCGAGAAGTGATGATGCGAGCCGTCGGAATGTTGGAAGCTGGTTCCAGGCAACGTGCTGTGGCTTTCACTCTTAACACTACACAGAGCGTCATAAGTCGCCTCTCGACGCGCTATCGCATGACGGGCAGCGTGGCCGAGCGACATGGAGGACGATCTCGCATCACGACTCGCAGACAGGACCGGTATATCCAAAATACTGCTCGACGGAATCGTACCATGACCGCCATGATGTTGGTTACGAGGCTCCACAGCTCCTCAGGCTTGCTAATAAGCGATCAAATAATGCGAAATCGTTTACGTGAAGTGGGTCTGCGATCCCGAAGGCCGCTCAGAGTTCCACCTATTGCACCCTGCAATCGCAGGACCCGTTTACGATGGGCTCGCGAACACAGAAACTGGGAGGAAGAAGACTGGCGCTATGTGTGCTTTTCGGATGAATCCCGCTTCGGTATGACACCGGATACAAGACGTACTCGAGTTTGGAGAACATCTGGACGTCATGAACGTTTGAGATATTGTCAGGAAGTTCATCCATATGGTGGGGGAACAATAATGATATGGGCCGGTATTTGGATCGGCGGAAGAACCGATCTCATTTGGATCAGGGGTAACCTCAATGCTCAAGTTTACGCAGAGAGGATTGTTTCAGATGTTATCATCCCTTTGCGAGGCCAGTTGGGTGATTCATTTCAACTAATGCATGACAACTCACGTCCACACACGGCTAGAGTCGTAACACGCATTCTTGCCGAAGCTCGTATCAACGTTCTGCCGTGGCCTGCTCAATCGCCAGACCTCAATCCAATTGAGCACGCATGGGATATGCTTCAAAGAAGAGCTGTGCCGAGTATGCATACCGTACATACTCTACAACAATATTTTGACTTGTTACAAAACACATGGGCGGCCATTCCTCAAAGTGATTTTGATGAACTCATCTTAAGCATGCCAAATCGCTGTAATTGTGTGATTCGTGTTAATGGTGGAAATACAGATTATTAATTTTCTTATCTTTACAATAAAAATGAGCAAAATCATCATTTTCGCCATTTTTTTGGCATTTAATTGACGCCGTTAATTTGAGTTTTTTCCCACAATTTGCAAAAACATCAATTTTAGTTTATTTTAATTAAATATAGGGGTAAGCGGTTAAATAAAACATAAGCATTAAAGTAAGAAGTCGTCCTGGAAGACTGGATTTGGTAAATATTGCTTAAATAATTTTTATTTCAATAATATTCATTTGATCCCTAGACACTTTTGATGTGTGTACATTTAACTTGAATGTTAATAAAAAAGTTTATATTTTATGCCGGTTGTTTGAGTTCATTAATTATTTAAAATTATCGATCATACTATGCTTGGGAAATCCTTTTAATCATTCCAAAATGAAAAATAAAAATTATCGAGTTTACATTGACAAAAAACTCAGTCTTATCAAATGAACCTTAATGGGATCAATCACACTTCTTGATTTAATCATCCATAACGTGATTAACTTCGTTACTTAAACTTGTTACTGCAATAATTGTTGCTTCATGCATCTGAGTAATCATTGTGCTTGATGGTCTCATAACATCTGAGCCATTCAAGACAGTGACAGCGGCAACAATTCTAAGGAATGAATTTAATCACGCTGTGATTCATTAAATCAAGAAGTTCGATTGATTCAATTAAGGTCCACTTGTCATACATGCACTTGTCAATATGTAATAAAGCCTATTAATAGTCCACTGTTGGACACAAAGGGAAAATCGGCTCCTGTAATCACGCTCAGCTTTACGGGTACAAAAGTGAGGTCAACAAAACTGTTCTGTAATACAAAGGGAAATGATGCTGCCCGTCCCTAAAAATTGATCCTTAGAGCTCCCGCAGGCTGAAGACTATTCATCCGGTAGTGTTTAGTCGGTAGCTTGCGGGTCTGCACTGGGACTACAATCGACGTATTTTATCTTTTGACCCACGAAAGATTAAATCCCAACTGCCAGTACACGCTATCCGCTGCGCCTATATTGAATGGGGTTTCGTCCGCACGTTTCTTCGTCAAGCGTGCTGGAGTGGCGGTAGAGGTGGGATTTAACCTTTAGAGTAACTCGATATAAAAGATTGGATAGAATACATTGGTAGTAGCCCCAATTAAGACCCCAAACCTCGATGGCAATTCGAAAGTAAGAGACACAGTACTACCCTCTCCGTCACTCACGTATCCATTTTTAAGTCATGGTAAGTTGGTATATCACAAAAAATGCACTTTTTTTTAACAAATTTTACACTATCAAGGATGCGTTTCATGGGTTAATGTTATGTTGTTTTTTATGGTGCTTATTACGTACTTAATAAAAGCGAGTGTTAAGCTACAGATATTATCTTGAACTAGCGCAAAGCAGATAAAGGGCAATCAATATGTGGGGCTGAGTGGTTACGTATTGCCTAATCAGGCATCGCGGTACAGGGCCGCATCCAGGGACAGATACTGAAAAAGTTGGATATCAGAAAGGTGAGATAACTTTATTGGTGAAAGGCAATCGTTTGAAGTTGTTCCTCATGACAGAGAATAAGTGCATATTATATATCATGTGCACCATTCGGTAACTTCCATTAATTTTTGGAAATAACTAAACGAAATGTTAACAGTACAGCTCCTTGTTAAAGAGTTCGTCCAGGGAAGTAGGTAGTACTGAGGTTATCTATTTCTGCCGCCAAGCAGTATTGTGAACATTACTGCGATCCGGTTTTAAAGGGTAAGGGTGCTAGTAAAACTACAAGCACGTGGGACTTGTCAACTTATGTCTCACGGTGATGGGCGCAGTGGCAGTGCCCCTCAGATCTTTATGATTCAAAGTAGCACTGCAACTATTGTGGACAGGCGTATCGTTTACCACCAGGCGTGCGACTTGTTCGTCTCATCTCTTGATATCATGAAAAGATTCAAGTTTTAACATAAAAACTTGTTTGAAGCTTACTATCGAACAAATACAGACTCTATTGTAGAAAGCAACAAAGAACCAAATGAAACACAAAATACGATCCCAATTAAACTGTTATTCAATTAGCCCCAGACCTTCTATATAACATTAAATACAAGAAAAGGCAAAGGGCGGCATTTAATTATGTTGTCAGTTGTTTTTACAGACAACTGACACAAATTATTCACTTTGGAAATTGTAGGTAATTTGCGTTCACGGAAAATGTATATGTGCATGCTGAACTAACGTTCACTTTGTACGATCTCAGCGCTGCTTTTACTACGGAGTAGATAGTGTCGTGTAACATCAGCCTTACGGCACTTTTTTATGATACCAATGACGGGACGTGCTGGTGAAATTACAGGCACATGAGACTTGTTAATGTATATCTCAGGGTGACGGGCGTAGTGGCAAAGCCCAAAGTTAAATAATCTTTACTTAATAGTTAAGCAAATTACACTTGAAATCGTCATACTGATTAAACTCTCATTCGTAAAGCAGATTCCCCTGGGGAGAATGAGCAAGAAAAGGGGTTGCTCTTTGTAAATATACATTTGTTTACATTTATCATTTACAATATTTAATTTAAACATCTTAGATCGAGACTTACTGCAAGAGCCAAACGGGTCATTGCCACGGATTTTTGTTATCCACGTACGCAGAAGTTGTATAATAGCTTTTAGTATGAAGTTTTTGTTTCATTATAGTTTAAAACCTCGTAAATGGCAATTTTGTATATCAATCGGAAACTTATTATAGAAACGTATACATTGCCCCTTAAAAAAATTTGGGACTTTATGAAGATGACTGTCGAGAGCAGCTAGTTTATTTTTATTCCTCGTATTAATGTCATGTCTGACATTTTTTTCTTAAAAAAATGATATTTTCCTTAGCATTTTCATAGCCCCTCAGATCTTTGTGACTTAAAGCTCTGAGTGACACTGCAATTGTTATGGACAGGCGTGTGGCTTACTAGCTTTTGACGAAAAAAAAAACGACGGAACGACTGTGATTATCGCCATAAAACATTCTCAAAAAAGTTAACTTCTTCGTTTTCATGAATTTCAAAAAAAATAAGTCTAAAAATTTTCCTTTTTAAGTTTTTTTTATGATGTAACACAGTAATGTTCTCTTTTGACACTAGCCAAGGTGAAAAACATTCATGACAATAGTCAATAATAGCGCTACCTTTCCACTTCCAAAAACACATGTAGTATTCAAGAAAACGTGACGAATCTTTTAATTATTATGCTATGCTAATTCGCCACGCATTATAAAATATTAACCCGTTATGTCACACTCATATTATCATTAGAGTGGTCTACATATATATATACACTACAAATATTTATTTTGTATGACATATAAACTGCGACAGCTGAAAAATGATTACCGCCTTGCCGCCTGTATAAAATGTGGCCCCCACACAACATGTACTAAATATGTCCCTGTATAAGGGCTGAGTATTTATAGAGAATCCTGTGTAGCGTAAGTATCCCTTTTTTTCAAGGGACTACCAAATGACCTGGATTGTAATGCGTGGTCAAGCTATGGGTATATTTAAAACTTCTTTTTCTACCTTTACACGCCGCCGTGCCAATCGCACCCTAACAATAAAATGGCTTAATACAAAAAGTAATTTCACGAGTCATTTATGCCATTTAGCTAATGCCAAATATAACAAGATTTTTTTTATCATATACGATTATCATTTATTCATTATGGTTTCCACATGTATCTTCCTTAGCCAGCAGATTAATCCCTGCTGCATATGCAGTCGGTAGAATACGTGAGCTTACCGATGTTGCAAGCGTTAAACTAGTTTACTTTGGTTACTTTCATTGTATAATGTCCTGCGGGATTCTCATGTGGGGTAAAGGCAGACATACAAACCATATTTTTGTTACAAAAACGAGCGATTCGTTCTGTGTACTGTTTAGATTCTCAGAATTCTCTCAGGCAAAAATTTAAGGAGACTGGTATAGTAACTATGGCATCACACATTTACTCAAATATTTTGTATGCCCGTAAAAATGTACATAATTTTATTAAGAAAGAAGATATCTTATAATATTAGAACTAAGTCCAAACTCATGGTACCATGATTTCGTTTAACTAAGGTAAACGATTTTTTTATGGGGAACTTGTATGTATACGTTTTTACAATAAGATTCCGGAGAATACATTAAGATTATCATTTTCTAAGTTTAAAACTTACATTAAAAGCATTTTCATTGAAAATTCACATTACAAAATTGAAACTTAGCCAAAGATGAAGTGTTAGATAAAGATGTATGGAAAGACAACATTAGTCTATATTCCACACAAATATGAATAACAAAAAAAAATTATTTTATGAATAAGAAAAGAGCTTATGATTTTGAAACAACTGAACAAAGATATTCATTAAACATAGCTAAGAACATTTCAGATCAAAATAGTCTTCAAGTAAAAAAGAATCTTTGAGATCAGGCCATCTCTTTAGGAGCTACGATGTCACAGACAGATACTCAGATACGCACGGAACGGCGTCAAACTGATAATGTCCTCTTTTTGCGTCCGGATTTAAAAATACAGACGTTAATTGAAAATCTGCGCGGGTCGTTTTCAGATAACCTCCAAAAATGGGTCCCTTTCACTAACTTTTATGTTATTACATGAATGCTAAGCATTATTTATTTAATATGATTGTTTGCTTACTTAGTCTGTGTTACACATAAAAAGACTAGCGAAAATGTAATTACTTAAAATTATTTATTTATTCATTTGGAACACTAACAGATTACACAGAAAAAAATAAGATTGTAATGATCAGTACAGAGTACTAAAAAAACCGACCTCAAAAGTACGTGGAATTACGTCTATTTGCTAAGTTTTATTGAAATATCCCCTAGTTCGCCACTATACAAGACTTGACACTGGAGATAATAAAAATCGGTTCTCACTACTCAAAGTATATTGAGAGAGAAACGCCTTGAATTGGAGAAATAGCAAAATCAACCATTAAAATAATTGTTCCTAAATTAAAGTTAGGCGCTATTTATAAAAATGAATCTTCATGCGTGAACAGCCACCCTTCGAGGTGGATGATTTTCTTCAAAATAAAATGGGACCACTATGGAAGTACCCCCTTTCCAACAAAAACAGAATCATGAAAATCGGTTCACAAATACCGGAGTTATCGCGTAACATACATACAAAAAAAACATACAGACGAATTGAGAACCTCCTCCTGTTTTGAAGTCGGTTAAAAAGACAACATTTAGTAAGGCACATCACTCAGTATATACCTAGATACAAAAATAATATTAAATGATAAATACAACTCTAAATATTAATAATCCAATTATTCATTAACGTACTAAAATGTAAGGTAAATAAGTGATTCTAAAATCGGACTAAATAGTTTGATCTTGTAAATATGACAGGGCAATTGTATTAATTAAATATTTTGTGAAAGATAAAAGAAATAATAAATTATTAGGCTGTAGGAACACGTAATTTACATTTAAATTTATAGAAAGAATCAAGAACAGTTGAATAGCAATTATTAATTGTGTTATAAGTACGACACATTATACACAAAGGCGAATTCAGGAGTATATTTGTACGACAAGGTGAGACATTGTAATTCTGTGTCTTTATCTGTACTATACTTCCTCCATTATAAGTATTGTGATGCTACTTTGGTATATGGGTGAATTGACGCTTACTGTACACATTCACCACACTGTTGGTTGTGGTGAATGTGTAAGAAAAAAAAATGGTCATTAATAATCTCAATTTCAATTGATGTAACGAAAGTTATCATAATCGAAAATTGCAGCGACTTTTATGATTATTTTTTAAACCCCATCACAAAAAGACCCCTCTTTTAGTTAGTTATACCACGTTATACGAAACTTAGTACTATGAATTTTAAATGATATACTTTACGGTTTATTTGCTCTCTTTTACATCGCATAATTATACACAACTCTGACATTTTTGATAAAGCCATAGTTTCAGAGTCATAATATATATGATGTAATACTACTTTTTACTTTATTTATTGCTGTCTTTTATGTCAAATATGCTTTCATGCATATGTAATTAATTAATAATAATACTTACACAACTCTTAAACATTTTTAATAAAGCCATAGTTTCAGAGCCGTACATATGGCGTAACACTACTTTATTATTGTTTTTTTTTTTTAACGCTCACAATCAACATAGCCCCGCACTAGGGAAACCCTGTGTCGCGGGTGCCATGGACACACATAGACAACCACAAATTACACCCAAACTCACGAGAGAAATAAATGTAGGCCATACAAATATTTCTCCCGGCCCGGGAATCGAACCTGGGACCTCTGCGTGGCAGTCCGGCATGGTAACCGTTCGGCCACGGAGGCAGTTAATTTGTCGTCTTACATCGCATAATTATAATACGCACACAACTCTTAGATATTTTTAATAGTCATAATTCTCTAGAGTCGTATATGTATATGACGTAATAATATACTTTTTACTTTATTATTTGGTCTCTTTTACTTCGCATATTTATATGTAATTATTCTACAACTTTTATAGATTTTTCTCATAAAGTCCATAGTTCCAGAGCCGTCTGTACACACGACGCAATAATACTTTTGCTTCGTTATTTACTCTCTTTCAAGTCGCATATTTATAACACTTACATACATATGCATAATGCTTTTATTATATCGTAAATAATAAATGACTTTTTATAATCTTTCGTGTGTTCTTCAAACTCGTAAAAACGTTAGTTAAGAATGGTTTATGAATAAATATTTCTAATAGCACGTAAACTTGACTCGGTCGTATCTCTGCTAGTGTTATTTAACCCATTAGCACGTTGTAATAGCAATAATGAAAACAGTAGCTACTGTCGCTTTACCTATTTCTGCCGCCAAGCAGTAATGTCAGCATTATTGTGTTCCGGTTTTGAAGGGTAAGGGTGCTGGTGAAATTACAGGCACAAGTACTTGTCAACTCATGTCTCAGGGTGACAGGCGCAGTGGTAGTGCACCTCAGATCTTTGCAATTTAAAGCTCTGAGTGGCACTGTAACTGTTATGGATAGACGTGTAGATTACCATCAGGCGCACGACATGTATGTCTTGTCACTTGATATTATACATTATAAAAAAAAGAATAAGTGACATCCACAACCTGAATTGGTTAGCCCATTCTGAGGCCTACAAACGATGACAAAGGCTTAAGGTTTATGTAAAAAGGCCTAATGATTTAACCTACCGCCTCATAAGCAGAGACTTTGGGTTCGAATCCCCTGAGTTCTGAAATTTAATTTGAAATTTACCATGAGCTTTTCGATCGAAACTTGCACGTCGAAGAAGGTTCACAACCGTTAGAAAGCGTGTGAAGTCACCAACCCGCATTGGACCAGTGTGGCGGACTATGGCTTAAACACTCGCCTGAGAGGAGACCCGTGTCCAGTAGGTCGTATAAGTGGACTGATCAAACATCATCATGTTTATATATTTTATATTATCACATATCACAAATAACTGAACAATTGCAATGCGAACACTTTCAACGAAATTTCAATATAGAACTGGATTTTTCTTTGCTAACAATCTAAGATCTATTGCTAGAGTATCCCTAAAGAATACATGAAAAGATGCATGTTTGTTTGGCCAGTTATAAATTACGACCGTAACAGCCTTGTCGTTATTTGTTTTGTTTATTTTACTTCTAAAACGATTCCTAAAGAATTAGATCACTGTGAAGAAAAGATTTATTTGTGTCATTAAAGGTTTTTCTTTTCACTTTTGTGTAAAGGAAACGAGGTTAAAGATATTCTTCGACACGTCCATATTAATTTGAGCCATAGATTACAATGCCGCTGAAAGAAAAATATCTTTTTTTTATAATTATTAATACAAAGATCGAACACTCAGAAAAAACACTCA
>NW_020653743.1:13178624-13250178 GCF_003589595.1 Hyposmocoma kahamanoa | reverse complement strand
CTTACATACACTAAGATCTCTTTAGTTGTAAGGTACAAGCGAAGAGGTAAGTCAGAGGTCTTGAAAGAAATGGTAGTCATATTTAAGGCATGTCGTTAATCCCAAGGGTGTTGAAACAGCTCTATTAAGGTAATGGCAGGATGATGATCTGGTTTTGGTATGCTTTTAAAAAAACATGACTCATGAAGGTCGGTGGTAGCCCTATGGGAAAACGGTTGTTTCTCATCGCGGCAAGTAGTTTAGTAGCAAGGTATTACTATACCCTTAATTTCTACGAATACGTCATCACCATCCTATTTAAAGAACCATTCTCTTGTCGGTGCAGCCTCCTCCATTGTACACGGTTCGTAGCCAGCTCCTTGTTCCCTTTATAACTGCTCACTTTGACGTTCTTCCTTATTTGTTCACTAGACCCATTTTTGGTCTTTCCTTTTTTCATTTTCCTTCTTTTTTATTATACAAAGTGACGGGACGAACAAGTCGCGGTGGTAAACGAAGATTTTGTCCAGGAAAGTACTGCCACCTTACATATTTCTGCCGCCAAGCAGTAATGTCAGCATTACAGCGTTCCAGTTTTGTCAACTCATGTCTCAGGATGATAGGCGCAGTGGCAGTGCCCCTCAGATCTTTGCGATTTAAAGCTCTGAGTTGCATTGCATTTGCTATGAACAAGTATGTCGTTTAACAACCATTTCGTCATTTAGTATAATAATGATAATAAAGCACGCAACACGCTCGTAGCCCCGTATTAGGGAAAACCAGTGTCGCGAGTGCCATGGACCACACATAGACAACCACAAATGACACCCAAACTCACGAGAGAAATAAAGGCCTGGGAACCGAAACCAGGACCTCTGCGTGGCAGTCTGGCATGGGAACCGTTCGGCCACAGAGGCAGTTAAAAAAGGATAAGGCATCATAAAAAAATACTTGAAACGTATGCTTCTCCTCATACTGCGTTTGTATTTGCCATAAAAGCCATCATTAAGCATTATTATGCCGGATATCGCCTAAGTGCGAAGAGTGTAAGCGTGTAGAGGATGTATACCATGTGATGGCGGAATGGGTAGGTACGTGTCGAAGCAGAAAGGGGCCAGTTCTTTATGAGGTTCCTTACTCTTGAACGAAACAATGTCAATGAATTTAACAGTATCCTGTCCTCACTCACATAGGACGAGGCTAAGGCGCAATATGTATTAGTGGCCAAATGTATTAGTAGGCAACAACAATGTAACGCAGAAAGATAGGGATATGTTTCACAGTGTGAAGAAGCCCTTGTACATTTAAAACAAAGAAAAAAACCTGGACAGAACAATCTTTTTAGTTGATGCTACCTCGAATTCAAATTTTTTCCGTACTTATATGATTACTTTTGCATGAGTCGATCGGCAGGGACACTGGCTTTATTTCAGATTTTATTTTTTTTACAAACGAAAGTAAAACCATTTGAAAAATGTATATATAGTACACGTGTTCTATTTAGTTCAGTTGATATAAAAAAGGATCATTCGTATCATTGACTTACAATTATATGGACGTCGGGTCCGCGCTAAAAAGTGTCCGAACTTATAGGGCGTTAAAATCGTATACAGACCGTCATTCACTCTTTAGTCTTCGTTTGTTCGACTGACAGCGAAGCAAGCAAAATTAGACAGTACTGCGATGACATTACAATTTAAATTCAACGTTTTCGCTTTTTCATATTCCTTTGCATGTCACTACGTTTAAATAGGTTGACTTGGGACATGTTTTTCGTGGTTTTTTGTATTAGACCCGTCGTCCATTTATTTGTAAGTCAATGATTCGTATATGTAAAGTACTCATTGAATACAGCGGTTTTCTAGTCAAATTTCGAGTAACGTAAATCTGTCATTTTTTTGCTATTGTGAAAATTTTTACAAATCGTGTTTTCACACCGCATATTAATCAGTTCATATCCTCAATTTTTGCTATATAATTTCCAAAATGATTGATTCAACACTCACTGTTATACGGAGTCAACCAAAGCCATTTGAGGTTGTAGCGACAAAAAAGACGTGCGTTTCGCAACGTCTTTTTCGCTCTTATTTTATTGCATGGATATAAAAGCATTTTCTCGGCTCAAGCCGATATCGCGTGACAACTGTGATCACTCTTTAAGCTTGCAATGTAATAATACACACGAGGAGTCGAAGACGCTGTTACGGTTCTCTTTTAGTTTAATACCCTACAACACCGGCACGCTATGATGGCCGTTTTGACAGATTAATAATCACTATCGAAAAAAAAATCAAATGCGAGTCACATCTATAAGTTTCTAGATTTTTAACTAATATTGCAAGGGGTGCCGATTAAAGTTTTAACCCGTTATGTACGGACAATAGCGCATCAGACTACACATTTTTGTTCGAAAATCGCCTCCAGTGCTGCGGAACAAGATACGTTAATGTGTAGCTTGATGTTCTGTTGACTGTACTAGCGTTGTCATATGGCAACACGGTATTCAAAAAATAAAAATGACGTAAACAACAACTTTTATTATTTATTTCGATTTAATCTGTATCCAAGCACATTTACGAATTTAAAAAAAACATAATGTGACTTTAATTTCTTTATTATTTTGTCGGCATTTAAAACTTTGTTAGAAAAATCGGAGAAATGGCACACCAAAAAATGTAAGTGAGATTTTCTTTTATTATTAATGTGTTAAAATGTTATAATTTATGAACATATTATTTTTGACACCTTTGACACATAGTAGCGTAAGAAATAAAAACAGAATAGTTAAAAATTACATACATTATTATAGTTTCATTACCGTTGCCATTTGGCAACGCTAGTCCGTAAGAAGAATATTTTTCACAATTTTACACTGGTCATTGTTTGAGTTAAAACTTTGGCTGAAGTCGATCAACTTGAAACAGTGAACATAGAACCATCGGATGTGGCAGAATTTACCGACCAACATTCTGCGAGTGAAGACGAGGACCCTGCCTATGTGGAAACCCTATCAAGTCGACACCTTCGCGCGCCCATCGAGCTTCGAGTTACATCTCTGGAGCTGGTGGATATCTCCGGCCCTTCCAATGAAAGACGCAAAATCTGTAATCAATCTAATCATGCTCGGAATAAACAATTTCTTACCTGTCCCCAAAATCAAATGTCATGAGCTAAATTATGAGCTAAATTATAAGCTAAATTATAAGCTAAGTATTTTCTAGCCATTTTAGTAGTATCAGGGTACAATAAATTACCTAGTAAAAAATCGTATTGGGACGGGGTTGATGATATATTATGCGGAATACTCTGGTGTATAACAATTACAGGATACGAATTCGTGGTAAAAAATGGTCGTAGCCGATATTCACGTGGTTCATAGGTGTACCCAGAAATAACTTTTGCATCTTGATGAAGATGTCTGGCAAAAATGAATCACAGTTAGATTTTCGGAGATAAATCGTTAAAACTTATCTGAAGAATATGGGGCTACACCGAAGATTGGAGGACGTCCTTTTTGGAGGAAAGTTTTGTCAGGGGTGCGATATGACGGTGAAAATCATTTCCTCAAACAAATAGAGAAGAAAAGAAGATGTGCAGGAGAGGGTTGCAAAACAATAAGTAAAGTAATTTATACTAAATGTAATATGAGTTTATGTCCCAAATGCCTTGAAACATAATTTTTTTTTGCTGCCATTACATGCTTTTTATTTATTACCCAACTGCTGCTAAGAGTTATACGTAATGTATGGATGTAATGTTTGTACGGAGCTAGGCTGTCATCTACTACAAACAATGACTAAGTAGTAGCCCAACTTATACTAGAATTATATATTTTGTACCCGCGTTGCCATATGACAACAGGTCGAAACTCAAAAACGACAAAAAAAAATTTTTTTTTTTTTTCATATTTTTTACACACACACAATAACAAATTTAGCCTGATTTCTAAATTCCAAAAAAATCTGTAAACATTTAAAACTCTCTAATAGGTTAATATATCGTTAATCCGAAACTGCTTTGTTTTGCATTGAGCTTTGACGCGAGTTTGCCGAAGGTAGAAGTTATGCTAGCCAGCAATCCTGTAAGTGACGATCGTATTAGATTTCATATTTAAAAATTTCGAATTTCGAACATCTAATGCCGAGGTGTGTCATAAAATTATAGAATCCATACAATTTACTGCACTCACTATTGTCAACAATGGACAGCAATTAGCTCCTTCAACGTAGCTATGAATTAATACGAAACTTGATGAGCGGACAAACGTCCAAACGGCCATCATGGCGTGCCCCTACTATAGTCGCACCCACGCTTACCTGAAACTAATTGAAATAATTCCATTTGTAGCAGGAAACCAGGCGGTAGAATACATTATGTACTTTGAGGTGGGTCTTAGGCGGCGAGGTTACGATAGTTATTTCGTAGTCAGGCAGTGGGTTACTCAATACTCAATTCTTTATTGCATTCCCAAAAGTTTACATTTGTAGCAGGTGGACACGCTTAAATTAGAGCTTTGGGACCCTGTTGGGCACAGCAATGTACATAGAGAGGGCAACATTTCACTTACTTGAATTAAATTAAATCAATAAACATTTCAACATCAAATAAATTCTTCAAAAAAACATGCAATAATTACAATTTATATAAGCGTACAATTCTTAAATTACAAATAAAATCTATTAATATTATATTTTTTCAGTACAATAAATGTCTATGAATTCCATTATCAAAGAAAAAAAAACAAATAAAAATAATTAATAATAACAAACATCTCAATATTTTTACGCCTAGTATTTATGTATGTATTTCTATTAAGTACAGGTAAGTATATTGGTGTATTAATGTAACTTATCAGGAACATATTCCTTTATCATTGAAATATTCGTTTACATGGTAGTAACTTTTACTTACTAATATTTTTTTCAGATGGGATTTAAAATTAAAACCCAATCGACCCGCCCGGGTACCCATTTCTGCCCAAAATAGAGAGCAGAAACGGCGAATATGGAATTTAGTATAATTCCTTATTTATAAAAAAATTGATGTAAAAAACCGTTTTTAGACGAAAACGAGGCAACTCACACAATACTCATCTTGAATTCCTGTGGATTCTCACTACTAAGGACGCACATTACAATTAAATTTTTATGAAAATCGATAGTATTTATGTGGTCTGTGGATTCAATTGTATACGATCCAACGATTTTTTGTATCGATTTGCTTCAATAAGATTTTCAAGCGAATCTATTAATGCATAAGCAATTCGAATCGTCTGGATCAGAAAACAATAAACGTTTGTAATAATATCATTCCCTTTTAACAAAACTCGATAATTAGTTGTAAATAGTTTTCGCCTTCGATTTTGGCCGTTAACAATTTAAACCCAACGTTAACAAAGAGTCGGGTTGAAATCTAAGCAATTGTGCATCTCTCTTCGTAGAAGTGTTTAGTTATTTTTAAGAGTCTACACTATCTCAAATGGCTTTGGTTTTGATTCCGCATATAATAGTTTTCACTATTACTTTCGTGTTGAATCAATCACTGTAGAAAAATCATAGTAGATAATGGACCTATTCAATTATAACACAATCATCCTATAAATAAAGTGTACTGAATGTATTTGCCAATTACCTAATTAATTACTGGAGTTATTGTGATTTTTATTGATGCTTAATGTATAAATATTATGTTGTTATTATGCTTACTGTGAGAATGTTACTCGATGAGTGATTAATGTTTTTGCTTTCTCATCATGACATGGTCTTTGCCTTGCTCTTGAGTTACAGACAATTCTTGATAATGTATTATCATATGTATTGTTAATCATAGAAAAATTGAGGATATAAACTGATTACTATACGGTGTGAAAACACGATACCTAAAAATTTTCGCGATAGAAAAAAAGACAAACTTACATCGCAATTTTAAAAGAAAACCGCTGTTTTCAATAGGTAGTTTACATATACTAATGATTTTTTTCATATCAACTGAACTAAATAGAACATGTATACTATACGATATACACTTTTCCAATTACTTTAATTTCGTTTGTAAAATAACAAATTCCGAAATAAAGTCAGTGTCCCAGTCGCTCGACACACACACACAAAATTTGAATACGAAGTGAGGTAGTATAGACTTTTAACGTTGTAATTTTGAAGCCTTTATCTATATGTCTGCTTATAGCATTGTAACGCTATATGCGTATTTGATATATTTGGCAAACCATCACCATATGTAGATAGCATGTGTGACAAAGTATTTGCCTTACTTGCCTATTCGACAAATACAGCAAACACCAAACACGCGTTACCGCGTACTGGTCGGTTTCCGGACACATCAAAGCTGCCAAATAGACAAATACGCAAGTCATCGAGTATATAACCAGAAATAGAGACGAAATGTCATTTAATTTGTTTGAAAACTGTTCTGCTAAATCATTACGGTGACAACTGCGCTCCGATTGGCCAGCCCGAATTCGAAACAATTGACGGGTGTCGTCAATTGTTTCACTGCAAATCGACCAGTTTGACTTAATTGTTAAAAAAAATTACATAATATGATATTTAATTGCCGATGAAATGTAAATCCGATTGTTTTGCAATTAGATGTTTCGCTGTTTTGCTGTCTCACACCACCGAATGAAACAGCCCCCCATAGTTCAAGATATTATCTTTAGTACAATAAATACAGAATATTTTTGGAATATACGGAGACGTACACACAGGTCAGTTGTTCGCGCTGTACTATTTCAGCTTTCTCATTTATGACTTCAGCGCAAACGAAAGTTGATATAAGGCCCATTTGCCTGATGAGTTGCCAGGGATAGATGGCCCTTATTTCGTCTCTATTTCTTATAGTATACTCGATGACTCAAGCAAACTGTCCACGCTGTGACGATGCCAGCTCTTTCATCGTCATTCCACATTTTTATAGTATTTTTCTCTGGTTCCTGGCCACTTATTTTTGAAATTTTGATTCGTTATAATTCTTTCGCTTCGTCCCGTCATCACTCCCATCAAAATTCTCGGAGAGAAACCACGTAAACCTAACTCCTTACAAAATTCCCGAACCGGGTGGACGTGCTATCTCTCTTCATGTGATACGTCACACGTAAAAATACGTCAAGAAAAATGATAAACCTCAACAAGGGCATCATCAGCGCTCTCAAGGCTACATTACAACCTACTGGGCGGTGTCAACGCGTGACAACGCTACGATCATATTCATTATTTCAACTCCTTATTTGACTTCATGTGTAGACGGTCACATTTGTCAGTGGCTGCATTGTTTGTCTGCACGGCATATTTTTCCAAGTATATCAAATACCCAATAGCGAGTACAAGTAGCCATGTGAAGTGCCGCCATTAAATAATATTCAGTAGCAGTAGTATTTAGTAGCAGTAGAGGTTCTTGTGAAAGAGTTCGTCTGAGGAAGTACTGCCACCTTACCTGCTTCTCCACGCAATAATGTCTCCATTACTGTGTTCCGGTTTTGAAAGGTGGGTGCTGGTGAAATTACAGGCACATAGGACTTGTCAAATTATGTCTCAGGGTGACAAGCGCAGTGGCAGTGCCCCTCAGATCTTTGCGATTTAAAGCTCTGAGTGGCACTGCAACTGATAACAGACCATCAGGCGCACGACTTGCTCGCTCCGTCACTTGATGTTATAAAAAAATCCTTTACAGTGACCCCCACTGCAGACTAAAATGCTTTGTAACGTATTTTAAAGTGAAATAGATAATAAATATACCAGTTTTACTTACCTAGCTTTCCGACTAACTGTGTGAAGGTTAAACGACAACGCCTTGAACGCCTTGATAGTTTTTAAAAACTCACGTACAAAAACGTTTATTAGAAATCGAAAAAGCCGATTTCGCTAAAACCGCAAAAAAGATGAGATGTTCTTCGTTTAAAGTTAAACTTGAGAGTATTGACTGAGTTACCTGTGCCCTTGGGACGACCTCGTCCTGGGAAGTACTGCCACTTATCTATTTCTACAGCCGAGCGTAATATGAGCATTACTGTGTTCCGGTTTTGAAGGGTAAGTAAGGGTGTTGGTGAAATTACAAGCACATGGGACATGTCAAGTTATGTCTCAGGGTGACAAGCGCAGTGACAATGCCCGGATTCAAATTCAGATTCATTTATTTCTCAAATGTAATACTACAATATAAATTGCACTACATGTCAAAGTACAGTAAATTATATTGCATTAGAAAATTAACTATTCATTAATAATAATATTGTTGTCATTAAATTACATATCAAGTATTGTCCTATCAAGGATCAACAAATACACAAAGGTATGACAAAAAGCGTTACATTTTTAGGGGTTTTCCAAGAAAAGATTTTTCAGCCGGCGATTTAAAGCTGTGAGTGGTACTGTAACTGCTATGGACAGGAGTGTCGCTTACCACCAGGCGCACGGCTTTTGCGTCCCGGCACTTACGTGCACTTGAACTAAACTTAAGTGTGTCCACGAATGTATGTGGTCTGTGGATAAGACACTCTAGTCTTAACACAATGAATTAGGTGTCTTTTGCATTGCAAGCATTGGTTTGAGACATATTTTAGTTTGTGCAAGTCGACATTGACACCATAAAAAAGCCCAAAATGTTGTTTATTTAAAAAAAAAAACAAATACCTATATGCGATTTCGATCCGAAAAAATAGTTTCATTTCCAATACGTAGGCAATCAAGAAAACCTAAGAACTCGGTTTTCGTTTAGCTTAAAATAATTCCCAGTCGAGGAGCAGTGGAAAAACCATACTGCGCTTGGAAGAAAGAAAGGCACAAGCAGCAAATTCCAAATTCGTAGATAAATAAATCAGTTTAAAGATGTAGATTTTTTCTAAGAAATAGTTGAAATATATTTTTGATATTAAATACTTTATTGTTTTTCGTTGTGTCGCCATCTCTGAGATCCCGGGTTCGATCCCCGACCAGGACCCCGACTCAGTACTCTTCGATATTTTAACCGAATCATTCGATTGAATATTGTTGTCGAATCGAATCGAGGTTTTCAGAACATTCGAGTTAAACGTTCGACTCGGATACTATATCATTACCCAACAGCGTCTACGCAGTTAGTTAGTGAAATAGATTATAAGAAAAATGAAAATTCTTTTATATACATTTTTAAAATCCAGACTTCAGTTAAAATAATAAGAGATTGCCATATTACATTCTTGCTTTGTAAACAATAGGTCGTTCGGTAACTTTCATTCGATAACTGTGTTTTGAATAACGTTTGTAGCCTTTGCCGGTCGAGAAGCTCGAGTAATCATACGGGTGTGACTTCATTTCGGTTTGGTTTCGAATACGACAGTTCGACGTTCGATTCGGGTGTCGTGAATAAAAATGAAAAGAAATCGTACGATATCAAATCGAATCCGTCGTCAACTGAATTATCGTAAGGTTCTGAATAGACCCCAAGGTTAATGTAGAAAAACTAAATTTTCTATGGGCATGCCTCAGGTCATGAGTAGCGCTGTTGTTTTCGATCTCCATAACACAAGTACTTTAGTTACTAACTTTGAGATCAGAGAAACGTATGTATGTCTAATGTAGGATATATGTATTTATTTATGTTCAATAGACATATTTTATAACCTAAGTTTTCTCTTTTGACTAAATAGAAATAGTTTATTTGTTATGCAAGTCTGCAAACTTGTGGTTTGCCGCAAGTGCTTGTATTGAAACCTGAGCAATCGAAAGAGGCTAACTCGCTTCGCTCGTGAATATAGATTCCTGAGCGTAGCTAGGGTTTCAAGACACGAGACGCAAAACAATTTTGCTGCCGAGCGAAACACACAACTTTACACCTCACTATAGCGAGGAAAATGGTAGATGAAAGAAAAACAGTTGAACTTTAAAACATCAGTTTTCTTTAATGAAAAGAAAAAGTTTATCTTCGGATGAGTTCTGAATTTGCACCTCATCAATTTCTATTCTTGCTTGTGTGTTTTATTTTTTTATTAAGTGATTATTGAAATTATTTTAGTTCTTCGACGAATTAAAATAATTTAATAAACACAATTAGTTATCATTATCAATTTAATGTCACCAATAATAAGAATAAAATATACGAACAGTTTTATGTTACACAAATAAGTAATGTACGACAAATCGCTTAATTGAACGTGCCATTATATTTTTTTTTCATCGAAAGAAAAAGTTAGATGCACTACAGTCCATCGTCAATTTCGAATTTCAAAAACCTTTTCCACGCAAGCGTGCAAAAAACGCTTTTGCGCGCAGATTTTTAATGAGAAAGAAAGCCTTTCCGAGCTAGTGAGGTGAAAAAAAAATGTATTACTGCATATAAAGGGCTTAAGCAACTAAGGCGCAATTTATATTGCGGCGGAACGGAATGGAAGCGAATTTTAATAGCGATATTGTACATAGCATAATGAACTTTATGGTCAATTATGTAACGTACAAGCTAGATACGAGCGAAAATCTTCCGTAGAATGCGCGAGCATTCTCGAGCATGCGCGAGAATTCCGCGGAATGCGTGAGCATTCTCGAGCATGCACGAGAATTCCGCGGAATGCGCGAGCTTTCTGGAGCATGCGCGAGAATTCCGCGGAAGATTTCAGATTTCGTTTCCATTCCGGACCGCCGCAATATAAATTAAACCTAAACGTAACGTTTAAATTTAAAACTTCACTGAGAATAGAACAAAGGGCACTATTATAGTTGTGAAAATCTGACTATTGTATTTGAACTACATAATAAAGGCACAGTTCCGTACAATACTGAGTAATGATCTTTAGTTTGTTAAACAGGGTAATAGCAAAAGAAGTAATATATGATTTTAATTAGTCAAAATATATAGTTTTTTATGTGAAGAAGGAGGCAAACGAGCAGACGAGCCACTTGATGGCAGGTGGTCATCGTCGCCCATGGACATTTGCAACATCAGATGAGCTGCCTATGCGTTGCCAGCCTTTGTAAACCCACTTTGAAGAACCCCATGTCAGACCCCGGACACTCCATACAACGGCCGAAAATTATTTGCCTACTACTACTACATACAGCAAGGCGCTATCTGCACACACGCAAATGTATGCGTGAAGTGGCAGGATTACCCATCGCTTGCTCGTACTATTAACATAGCGAAAATTCTAACGCAAATCTGTTATCTATAATTCTATTTATGGAATGCTTATAATTACACATATTCATTACTTATTTATACCGACATAATATTATATTTTTCATTAATTCACTAACTAGAATAATATTGAAGATTTATTTAAAAACATATTAAAAGCACTTACAATGTTATATTTTGGACAGGTACCTTCAAATAAGTTAACCAAGGTATTTGAGATTGCGTGTCCAAGTTCAACATTACCTAGTTAATAATTAGGTATATTCACTACTTAATATTTATCGGCAACACAAGTTGAAAATTCGAGAACCCTTGTCTAGCTCACGAAGTTATGGTGTCTTATTATATTGATATAATAAATCTGTATTATATATTACTCTGCACTGAAAACAATAACTGAATGAGTCTCAGACATAAATTATTTTACTTTTCGTTTCATCTTTCAGAAAACGATAGAAACTCTCTTTATCCCGTTTAGATGATTATAAACAGCCGTACACAGCACAATTCACGACCATTATAAATAGTAACGTAAAATGATGTTGTAAATTAACGTACAAATTTTGTAATGAATAAATGAAAACTATATTCAAATATCAAAGCCGTCTTAGAGCGAAAACGGCTCGCCGACAGCCTTGTTCTCGTTCAGTCAATGTGACTGTCAATGTGCGGGACGTGGTGCGGTATCTAAAGCCAGGGAGGGGCGGAGAGTGTCCGTTCTCATTACTTATTTGTTCTCTGCCCATGTCCTAGCGCAAAGGAAATACTACAGGAGGAAGATCATTCCAAATCTTGCAGATTCGAGAAAGGAACGAACGAGATACCCGCGTGCCAATGCCAGGCATCTAAGATGTGGGGATGGACTCTACTCCTTTGGCAGGAGGTGCGATGGTAGAAACGAGATGGTGGCACCAGTTATATAGTATATCGAACTAGGTTTAATAACGCATATTTTTATGAAATAATCAACAACTTAACGTGGTAAAAGTCAGATAAGCCTTTCTATGGTAGAAAGTTTGAATGTTGGTGTCAGTTGTGCCTTTTGAGTTCAAAGTATTCCGGCAAATATTGAAATAGAAATATTGAAAAAATCAGGTATCGATTTTTCTCCCTGATCCCGAAAATGGAGAATTTTGAGCTCTATTTTAAGCAGATTAAAACGGATATTTCACCACATGTTACTTAGCCGCATACAATGCCGTTTTAAAAAAATGTTATTAGCGTTTTTTTACATTTCCAGAACAACGCATGATACGCTATTTTGAGCAAAATACCTTCGCGGAAAATCTTAAAAATCCGAAGAAGTAATTAGGTTTGTACTGTTCAGAACAAAGGAAGCTTTGATACAAAAGCAAATTTAAATTGACCGTTCGATACAACACATTAGTACTTATCTCAGGGTGAGGTTATTTTGGGTCTCTTACATTATCCTCCCGGATGCGGATGCGATTAATAAAGACGTAATGTAGAATGACGTAAGTTCCTTTATTGATCGAAAGGTGAACAGTTTTCACACAACAATAACAATGCCTCAAGGCAACCTTTTCAATGTGCATTTAACTTAGAACTTTTTGACTAACTATGAAATTCACGGCGGAGCAGCCATTATCATAACAAGCAAACTATGAGTCAGTTCGCACATGTCTACCAATACTTATCAGTTCAACTTAAACAAACCCGCAGTTAGCTATTAATAGACTAGTTAAATGTAACCGTAATGGTAATTTGTTCTAGCAAGGTGAACAATATCTTGTTCATTTCAGCCCGTTTCCACCCACTACTAAGTATAGGCCTCCTCTCTATTGCGCCATTCTTTCGGATCCCTTGCGAGTCGTGTCCAGTGGTTTTCAAGTATGGCCTCGATGTCATCAATCTATCGGACTGGTGATCTGCCTCTTGGTCTTTTTGCGTGTCTTGGCCACCATTCAGTAACGACTTTCGGCCAACTTCCACCGTCCCTTCTAACCAAGTGTCTCGCCCACCTCCACTTAAGCTTCGCTATCCTCGTACCCACGTTTCTACTAGCTTTGTGCGACGTCGAATGTTTACATAGGGCATGTAATCCAACATTCCGAGCATGGCGCGCAACATTGCCCTTTGTGTTACTCGAATCTTGTGCACGTATTCTTTCGTGAGTTCATGTCTCGGTAGCGTAAAAGATTTCCATAGGTAGGACACATTGATTGAACACCTTGGTCTTCAGGCATTGAGGGATTCTAGACTTGAACACATTTTCCAACCTATTGAAGACAGCGCAATATCTTGTTATTACTATACGGAAACTTAAATACTCTAAAGTGAATTAATTGTTCGAGACGTGGACATTCATAATACGGTTAGTCCATTAGTTACGTCTCTCAGCGGGCTATGGAAGTCAAAGTCAAATAATAATCATTAATTCCAAAGGTCAGGTCCCTGGGTAAGCCTTGTCGCTCTCTCGTTAGGTCCCAGTTATCTTTTCCATCATTTAATTCCGGTTTTTATTCTCACTCCTTTACTGTTCATGCTGTCCGATTTTGGAACGCACTTCCCATTACGGTACATGACAGCAAATCCTTAGCTATCTTTAAAATGAAAGTCAAAAAGCATTCTTTATCCTCTATTCCATCAATTTTATAGATATTATAATATCACAACCCTCAAGGAAGAATCGCATAAGTGGCATTATGTCAAATATGTTTATAGCTCCATCTCCAATTGGAGAGGATGTAGGTTATATTTTTTTGTATCTAATCTCCAATTGGAGAGAGACAAGCTGAGGTCCGGGCGAAATGGTGCACATTGGGAGAGGCCTATGTCCAGCAGTGGACTGCGATAGGCGTACGCCATACTAGCACCTAAACGTTTACCTTTAAATTCAATATATATTCAAAGCCTATTTAATTTTTAGAATTCTTAGGTCTTCGCTATTGGTAAACATTGGAATTGAAACTATTTTTTCGAATCTAAGCCTGGGGGCCTACCATAACCTCTTAAAACAATATTACTTTAACCTTACACTGATTTTTCGTACCATAACGCACTTAAAGTTAGCTTATTGTAATGTTAAATCTATGATGTATCTTTTATTGCAGGGGGCCTACCATAGCCTTTCAAAAAATAATCTTATTTCAATGTAAGCTTATTATAATATTACTCATATTCGTACCATGACAAACCTATCAACCAAGTAATGTATCACTGCTAAAGTGACTGAACGAACGAATGATTTCCCAATATTGTCTATTCCTTACTAAAAATAGGAATGAAATAACGCTATGTGAACTGTATAATGCCATCTCTTTCTTTTTTGATGTTCCGAATCGCCCTATCGTAATATAATGTTTATTTACATTCAGAGAATTTTAACTGCCAAAAAAAAGAAAATATGTAATATTGAAATCTATTAGAATTACGTTGTTTTCAATTATTTTTTCGCATTTTCATGAAGAAAAATAAATAAAACAAGTTGTTTTTTAATAACTTAACAAATCAATGTTTAGACAATAAATTCGAAAATAATATTGTTTCCATTGCATCCGTGTAACTATTTTAAGATTGCTAAATATTACTTTAATGTTAAAGTCGCGTTATAGTAAGAACTGAGTGAATGAATAGTCTCGTTAAATAAAAATACGCGATGTTTATTTCGTAAAATTATGACACCGCCATCTATATGCTCCTTGGCGAAACTAACAGTTGACACTAGACTATAATTCAGAGTTCACAACGTGACTATCAAGACGCAGCTTGTTTTATTTATGTTCTTCATGAAAATGCGGAATAATTATTGAAAACAGCGTAAACTTAATAGATTTTATTATTACATACTTTTCTTTTTTAACATTAAAAATTCTCTGAATGTAAATAACACTAAGTACTTAAACATTATACTACGATAAGACGAACACCAAAAAAGAAAGAGATGGCACTATGTAGTTCGCATAGCGTTATCTCTTTCCTATTTTTAGTAAGGAATAGACAATATTGGGAAATCATTCGTTCTTGCAATCACTTTAGCAATAATCACCGAGTATATAACCAGAAATAGAGGCAAAATGTCGTTTAATTTGTTTGAAAACTATTCTGCCATATCATTACTGTGACAACTGCGCTCCGATTGGCTAGCCCGAGTTCGAAACAATTGACGGGTGTCGTCAATGGGTGTCGTCAACTGTTTCACTTCAAATCGACCAGTTAACTAGAGCTTTGCTATAATGAACGAAAATTGCAAAATTACATATTTAATATTTAATTACCGATGAAATTTGATTCCGTTTGTTTTGTAATTGGATGTTTTGCTGTTTTTCCCACGCCACCGAATAGAACAGCACGGCATTGTTAGAAATATTATCTTTATTACAATAAAAACAGAATATTTTTTGGAATATACGGAGACGTACGCACAGGTCAATAGTTGGCCTGTCTTTATTTCAGTGCAAACGAGAGTTGATATTTATAAGAGCTGTATCGCTAATGTGTTACCAGGAATACCCTTATTTCGTCTCTATTTCTGGTTATATACTCGATGGCAATAATACAATACTTGGTTGACAAGTTTGTCATGCCACGAATATGAGTAATATTATAATAAGCTTACTTTAAGCTTGCATTGAAATAAGATTGTTTTTGGAAAGGTTATGGTAGGACCCCTGGTTCCACAGTTGCGTGCGTACGGTCCGTACGGACTGTCCGCCAGCGGGCCATCCGCATTAAAATCCGCAGCGCTCTGAGTGCGGATATTCACGGAAGATAATTCGCCTAAAATGAACGCACACTACATTGTGCTTAGCGTGTTCCTTACGGAGCAATCCGCGTGACTGTAAAACGATACATGGTCGGACAGTCCACAGATAAAGCCGCACTACTCTGAAAACAGCCTAAATCACATACATATATGTATATCGTTTTTCAAAGAAACCAACGTTTGGGTAAGTATCACATTACTTTTCTCTACCTAATTTCGGTGGCAATTTTTATTATTTAAGCACTCGAAAATATTACCGTAAAATATTAAATAGTTCCAAGTACTATATACTCGAATATTACATAATACTTCATGATAATATTCTAGCACATTCAAATAACAAAAATTGCCACCAACATTAGGTACAAAAAACTAATCTGAAACTTATTACACTTATTTTTTATATAATAAAATCCAATATTTTTATATAGTAAAGTACACTTACCATACACACCGGTCAGACAATTTGAAATGGTGGTACCACTAGTTTTAAACCGACTTCAAAAACGGAAGTTGTATTTGCTTTTGTATGTGTTAGCGATTACTCAAATTTGAAAAAAATATTCTTCCTCTCAGGGTAGCGGGATGAAACCGGTTTATTGAATATCACACACTTTCCGCTAACCGATTTCAATAAAACTTTGCACATAGACTTGATTCCAATGAAAACAAAATGTTTTATCGGTCATTCTCGGACTAGTACACTAATATAGATTTTAAGACTTTCGTGGTTATTCACTAAATGATTATATTATGAGTATGACTTCTTTTTATTTTCCCGATATTTCGGAACGGTTGCACGCTCCATGGTCAACCCGTCAACCCGTGGCCATGGAGCGTGCAACTGTTCCGAAATATCAGGAAAAAAAAAAAGAAGTCATACCGTGGTAAGAAACCTGATACTAGTGATAATAGTACACTAATTTTCGTGACAATTTTTATTATTTGAGAGTTAAATTTTTTTGTCGCGCAATATCATTTAATATTCGAGTATTGTATCCAGAAATATAATTTAATAATTACACGAAAGTATATCTGAATAATAAAAATTGCCAAGGAAATTAAATAGGGAGCACTAGTCCGAGAATGACCGTAATTTATTTACACATAAAAAGACAACATTTTTCATGGCAAATTTTTTTTATAATATCAAGTGACGAGAGGATCAAGTCGTGCGCCTGATGGTAAGCTACCTATCCATAACAGTTGCATTACCAACTCAGAGCTTTAAATCGCAAAGACCTGAGGGACACTGCCACTACGCCCATCACCATGAGACTTAAGTTGATAAGTCCCATGTGCCTGTAATTCCACCAGCATGGTGACTTTACTGCTTGGCGGCAGAAATCGGTAAGGTGGCAATACTACCCTACTAAGGTATTAATCTGAATCACCATGGACAATTATCAGATAATTATGAAAGAAAATAAATATCTTGATAAGTTGAACTCTGCAGTAAACCATCTGATTTGTCGTTAGACCATATTGTCATACCTGTTTAATGTGTATCTGTACAAAATTGGAGACGAAACAATGCGCACGGGTCTCATTCAGCTACGTCACAAACACAGACTGTCGACCTTCGCGTTTCGCACAGGATTATCACACATTGTTATTGTATAATTAATTAGCTTCGGTTGTATAATAACATAACACTATATTTATTGAGATTTATTGTAAAATAATGCCACTAGTTTTGTTATGATTTTAATATTAATAATAATCATTTATTTCAGACTTTTTTTGTCCATATATGGTTAGTACACAGGTATAATTATGACTAATGTTAGTATTATATGTACGATGCGAACAGCGTGCGAGCATAGGTGAGTTCTCGCGCTCCGAGATACGGGTGGATTGAAAAAGACTTCGGCTCTCACGGCTTCCGGGGCGTACCGGTGGATTCCAGCGCGTACCGGTGGATTTCGTCGCATGCCTCCCGCCGCGGTTGTCTCTAGCGTGCTCTTCAATGCCAAAGAGCATTGAAATTTATACCGTATTTCCGTTGAAACAGCGTAAAATATATTATATTGACTATCGTCTGCCTTCTCGTCGTTTATTAGCCGACTTCAAAAAAGAAGGAGGTTCTCAATCCGGCAATTTTTTTGTGTGCATGTTTCGCGATTATTCCGGTTATTTGTAAACCGATTTTGAAGTTTCTTATTTGTTGGAAAGAGGGTACCTCAAGTGCTGGTCCCATCCAAATTTAAAGAAAATATTCCACTTCTAGGTAGGCAAACTAGGGGAGTTTCTCGCACTTTCCGGTAACCGATTTCAATAAAACTTGGCAAATAGATTTTTATAAAAAAGTTATAATTATTTAAGAGAATGACTCCTTTGAACGCTATGTTAATGACGTAAAGTACAATATTAAACAAAGAGTGTTGACATATTGTTTATCTTTGACGTGAAGCCCATCGTGCTGTAAATTGTTTACATACGCGCGTATGTTATGTAGACCTTTAACCAACAGCAATAAGTACACACACCGAACGCGGCGCGGGGCAGTAAACAATCTTGATTTATTTACACAGGTCAAGCGCTCGTTACACTGGCACATGCAACATATTAAAAGAGATAAAATCTTACAAGTAAATACACAACAACTTGTACATTTTATACTAGCTGGAGCCTGCGACATCGTCTGCGTAGAACATGTACTAGGAGTAGCCTACTGTACTATACTAATTATTGTCATAGTTTAATTGGTTTTCCATACAAAATTTCATCCCCTATTTTACCCCTTTTAAGATTTATTTTTGTGACAAAAAGTAGCTTAAGCCCGTTTCCTAGGCAGTGCTCCGTCACTCGCTCAAGGTTACGCGATAAGTGCCTACCGCTGAGTGTACACACGTCAGCACAAGTGCTCATACAAGTCTTTCATTTACGAGTATTCGACTCCGCACGACTGCACACGGCGGGCAACGTTATTTTCACCTCTCTGCGCGCGTGCTTAAGGTATTTTTTCCTATTAGTGAGCGCCTATTGCCATTAGTCAGAATTAGTAGGCTATTATAGCGTAGGTATTTCCAACTTTTTAAGTAATCTGCGTCCTAGATCTCATGTCAAATATTTTCAAAATTGTTTCAGCGATTTAGGTGCGAAAATGTAACAGACAGACAGAGTTACTTTTGCATTAATATTAGTTTGGATAAAACGTTCGTGAGTCGTGTACCCAAAGTTTGTATTTTTTTATACATGACAATCAGATGACTCCACGCCACCTGATATTAAATGAAAAGTGGAATCCAAACGTTAAGGTACCTAGTGCAGTGTTGATACAATCAGTGTCCTAGCCACCACCACCCTGCATAACTACAAGATACCTCTTCACGCTTCGTTTGAAGGACCCCATATTGTAAGAAGGAGGATATCACGACGTTTAACATGGAGATATTTAATTATTTTTAAGGTCGTTCCGTAGCTCTGTCGGGAGAGCGTCAACCACGGTATAGCGAAGGCGCTGGTTTGAATCCAGCCAGATCGGATGAGTTTTTCTTTATGTTCGATCTTTGTATTAATAATTATGTTAAAGTTTAAAATTCAGACTTCGTAAGCTAACTCTAACGCACACACTCAACATACTAACTACTCGTCAAGAACTAGTCAATGAGCATGAAAAACTATTATTTTACATATTTGAATATCAGACCAAGGTTGCTATATTATTGTAATGACATCGAATTTCCATAGTATGTCAAATTTCAAATCGATCGGCAAATTTATCATTTATAATTGATCCTTAGACTAACTGGGAAGAGTTGATCGTTGATCATCACTACACAGCTGAACAGATGTGAAATTACAATAATTTTGATGAAATTACACGCACATGGGACTTGTCAACTTGTGTCTCAGGGTGATGGGCGCAGTGGCAGTGCCCTTCAGATCTTTGTGATTTAAAGCTCAGTAGGGCTAATAAGTCAGGGCGCGACTTGCGCGAGAGCGACATACAACGCGAGATATCTGTGCGAGAATAGCAGTAACTCGCTGTTTATGTCGCTCTCGCTCAAGTCGCGCCCTGTCGTACTAGCGCTACTGTCCTGTAACGCTTACCACTTGGTATCATAAAAAATGTCCATCACATATAGCTAAAAACCATCCCGATTAAATTAGCCTTCAAATAAAAAACCTGCTTTGAAATCGTCTGTTGGGGAACTACACTGCCCTCATTTTTATAACCACAGAAATCTAAATGAATTTTATTTACATTTCTGTGGTAGATATGTTTCGAAATATTGGCACCTAGATTTTTAGTATCAGTAGCTCCTTGTGAAGGAGTTCGTCCAGAGAACTCATCAACTTATCTATATCGTCAACTATGTTTCAGGGTGACGGGCGCAGTGGCAGTGCCTGAGTGGCATCGCAACTGTTATAGATAGGCACGCATTCAGCATCAAACTCACGACTTGTTCGTCCCGTCACTTGATATTATAAAAAAAAAATTGAGCACATTGATGACAGATGATTTCGTATTATGGCAAAATTTCGTAGAATTATCGCGCATGCTCGAGAATGCTCGCGCATTCCGCGAAAGATTTTGGCTCGTATTTAGTTTGCACGTTACATAATTGACCATAAAGTTCATTATGCTCTACACACATCAAAAAAAGTTTGCGATCACTTCGAAAAACTGAAATCTTTTTTGTTACTGTAGATTATATTATGATTTTTTCTTCTTTTTAGATTCTTTATTTAAAAATAAATTAGAACATAAAACAATGACCCCGTTCAATTGTTTTTTCATATAAAAAGGCTTTCAGTCCTAGCTTACGCTCATTCAGAAATCTGATTTAGTCAATTATAAGCGATTCAAGATATTTTTCGCGGAAAGTTGTGATTGAAAAAATGCCAAGAGGATAATCAGAGGTTTTACGAGCTAGAATAGTAACTTTGAGGGAAGAAGGATACACCACGAGAGTAATAGCACGCAGACTTGCTATATCCCAATCCTGTGTCGTGACTACGTTGCAGAGGTATCACGGAATGGGGAATTTAGCTGACCGACCCCGCAGCGGTCGCCCAACTGTTTTGACAGCTGCCCAAAAGCGCTATATTAGATTGCTGGCAGCCCGTGATCCAACAATCAACGCCACTAAAATAAAAGCAGAAGTCAGGGCCGCCTCTGGGCTTGAAGTTAGCACGCAGACCGTTCGCAATTGCTTGCACCAGGCTGGATTACGAGCACGGAGGTCTTGGCGAGCTCCGCTCAATTCCCGGCAACGTCAACAACGAAGATTGCAGTGGGCTAGACTTCGGCAAAATGAAGAAGGTGAGGACGAAAACATTTGGCAAAACTGTCTCTTCGTTGACGAATCCCGAATCAGCACTCATCCAGATAACCGACGTGTCCGTGTCTGGAGAAGACCAGGCGACCGTGAAAGACAAAGAACTGCCACTGGAATAGTTCAGCAAGGCGGAAAATCGGTGTCCTTTTGGGGTGGCATTATGATTGGAGCTAGAACGCCTTTGATCCCGTATCGGGGCTTCATGACAGCAGACATGTACAAAGCAGTTGCTATTGATGATATCGTCAGACCATTCCAAGTAAACCATGGGCACCAATTTGTACTGGTCGATGATAATGCGCCCGCACATCGAGCTCAACGAGTCAATGCTGCTCTTCAAGAATACGATATCACACGATTAGACTGGCCTGCCGGCTCGCCCGACTTAAACCCAATAGAGCACGCGTGGGATGCTCTTAAACGAGCAGTATGGAACCGTGAGCCACGTCCCCAGACAGTTCCAGAGCTCAGGGAAGCCGCTATTGAAGAATGGGATAGGTTACCCCAGGAAATGCTGGATAACTTGATCCTCAGCATGCCCAGGAGGATCTTCGCATGTATTCGAGCCAGGGGAGGAGCTATTTTTTATTGAATTCACACCTTTTAATAATAAATTGTTGTTTAAGTTTAATTAAACAGTCTTTTTCTTTCTATGAAATTTCTATCACTATTACATTATGATTAATGGCTCAATTTTTTAAAATAAATAATAAAAAATAGTTTTATATTTTAATTTCAAACAGGGTATTCCTATTTAAAGAAAGCATACAACATAGATTTTTTCTTGATAAAGTTAAGTTTAAAGAATTATAGGAGCTTATGCTATTGATCGCAAACTTTTTTTGATGTGTGTATGTACACACGCCAGCACATCAAGCTACACATTGACGTATCTTGTTCCGTTGCAATGGAAGCGATTTTCGAACAAAAATGTGTAGTCTGATGTGCCGTTGTCTGTACAATGTCGTGACAAACATCCGCTTCCATTCCGTTCCGCCGCCGCAATATGAATTAAGCCCAGGTATTTGCTACACATAATTATTGTCTCAAAAAATAACACTGTAGTTATGTTTCTATAGGTAATTTTACGTATTTATATATTTTAGCCATTTAAAAATTACATATAAAACAGACAACCTGTATTTTGGAATATTTAGAATATAAACAGTAAAAAAAGAAATTTTATACACGAAATGATATGTCCATACTAAAAAAACGTTCATACTTTATTTAGATAGATTAGCTCCCTCAATTCCGATCACTGGTAATAAGACAAGCATGGTAACAACATACAAATAGCTTATAACTTCTTGTACGTTAGTGTGCACGCCCGCCGCGCGCCGAGAACGAACGCACACATTTGTATAATTTCGCGGTGCACTCGCGTTGCACACTCTCGGCTCTTTTAAGAGATCTTTGCGATGAAAGCTCTGAGTGGCACTCCAACATGTCGCTTACTACCAGGCGCACGACTTGTTCGTCCCCTCACTTGGTGTTATGAAAAAAATGTTTTTTAAATATGTCAATTACGCTTATTTTACTTAACAATGAAACTGAAACTAAATAAGATACAAAATAACCGCTTATAGGGTGTTGTAGATCTCGTTTTGCTTATTTCAGATATGTTAATAACTCCATTTCGCCAAAAATTATGTTAGTTATGATAAGGAGGGCAATACGATGTCGTACTGACAGACACAGACAAAGGTTTCAATCTTATAACTCTTCTCGTTTACATCTGGGTTAAAAAAGCACTTATTACTACGTAGATAAAGTACGAAATAAAGATAGAGACAAATGTTTCTGGTTAAACCACATGTAATAAATATTACAGAGAACACCAGTTTAAAATTAAAAATACACATCAAGAAAAATCATTGCCGCCATTATAGTTTCGTGAGACGATAAATCGCTGCTCTTTAAGAATAATGGCCTAAACCAAAATAGTCCATTTTTAAACTCATTACCAGAGCTCGGAATTAGCAGAGCATATTTACTTAAACTTTTTAAGTAAATAATATACATAGAGTGGATAACATCTCACTCTGAAATATCGGAATTATTGTGTTGTATTTTTAACCGACTTCAATGTACACGATTATTCCAAAATTCGTTAATGAATTTCGATTTTTTTTTCACTCACTTTCCGTTTTCCGATTTCAATAAAACTTAACACAAAGATACTATTCGAAAGAAAGTAAAATATTATGGTGCCCAAGAGATGATCCGATGATAGAAATGGCAGACAGATGAGAGGAACACTTCAACAGTAGCTACCTTGTGTTTGGGCTCATATTAACTACCTCCGTAGGCGGTTACCATGCTGGACTGCCGTGTAGAGGACTTGTATGGCCTACATTTTATTTCACCCTTCAACTTTGTATACAGTAACTAGAAACCAGCTTTATTGAAACAGGTATATATACAATAAAAACTGAAAATATATAGGCAAAAGCATGTACCAGAGCTACACGATGAATGCGATCGCATTCAGATATAGGTTGGAAGGTTGTCTCCAAACCATTACTTGAAATTTAGGTAAATATTTATAATGCGAAACCCGACGTTGATAACGCCTTCACGCATTAACTGCATGCAGTCGAAACCGACTAATGTAGTCGTGTACTCGGCTGCATGAAGTTGATTACGACTCCACGCATTACCTGCAAACTTGCAGTCAATCTGATACCAGCCTTACTCACATTCTGTATTCGGAACGTGCTAAATGTTAGTGCATAAGGCACCGAGCGATCGTGCTTTCCAATTGGTTAAAATAATCGCGTGATAACTCCGACCGGTATACGATTCGTCAGCTTCGCGCGCCAAATTCGCAGCATTTTTTTTTGTTTAATCGTTTTCCTGATCAACTAAGTATTTTTGAGATAGGCACTATTCTAAAATAGCCGTGCTATAAATAGGCAAGTTTTGATAGAGAACCGAGTGTGAAAACAAACGGAATGATTCGCAAATCTAGTCGGAAATCTAAATTTGAACTATAACGTACGTTGAAAATAATACCATCACCATGTGAAAAAATCAACTTTCGGGAAATAGAACTTGCGTATTTCTGAAAGTAAGTTAAGGCTTTTAAAAGCGAAATGTTTTAGCTTTCGTTCTCGATTTGATTTCGTTTTGAACGTCGCCCAAGTCAAAATAAAAAGAGAATATCAATAAAAATGTTGTAACCAACACTCGTACAATTATTTGTTATCTAAAAATAATAATTTATCAGCTGAGAGAAATATTTGTATGGTCTACAATTATTTCTCCTGAGTTTGGGTGTAATTTGTGGTTGTTTATGTGTGTGTCCATGGCACCCGCGATACAGAAAATCTCCATATGACACGTGTTAGTAACAAATAACCTTACGTGTAACAGTAGTGAACACACAAATATATATTTTAGTCACTCCCTTCTGGTCGACATGGGAAGGGCCTCTCATGCCTGCACAAATGGGCGACTCTCTCCACAAAAGTGGTCAGGAAAGTGTTGGAACTGCCTCGCACGCGCCTTAGCAACAATACCACGCGCTTGATAGGAAAACCGTCCTTCCGCGAACCTTGGTATTCAGCAGAACTATCCCATAAGTGGCAACGTACTCTATATACAACCGGATGTGTGCTTGGTACAGCTTTTTTGAAGCAACTGTGCCGGTGTGAAGTAACACCTCACCTTGAAAAGGATGTCAAGCTTCCTGGTTGCATTTTTGGCCATGGATTCTATGCATCTGCTTCGGCAGATGCATAGAATCCATGGTCTGTTCTTCGGAACAGACTGCACAACAGGTTCATTCCAAGTAGCTGGCGATGGTCGGCTATCGGTATGGATATATCACAAACAGTCGGAGTCAGGTCAAAGGGACTCCATTTTGTGGAGAATAGACACGCCTGCGTTTTAGAGCGTTCCATTTTATAAGTTTGGCACCACCCCAAACAGAGACAACCGAAGTGTCAAATCCAAACGACTAATCATAGACTCTGGACAAGACTGGATTTCTTTTCCACTGACCTTTGCATTGATCAAGTACCTATCTACAACTGTGCTGTAATCAGTATACCTGAAGGTACCTGGAATTAACATATCGTTGATATACGGCAGAAAGAGAGTTGCGGACAGTGCGGAACCCTGATGCACTCCGCAACTCTATCGCCCAATGCAGTGTAGTAAGATCGAATCGAACAAATCGAACGCTCACTCAAAAAATCCGAGATCCAAATGCAAAGGTCATTGGGAAGCCCATAAGCTTCACTAAGCTTGCTTAAGGTTTGCATGCCAGATATTGTCAAAGGCTTTAGAAATATTCCAAAACATTGCAAGTGCTTCTATAGCCTCGCTCCACATGTGAAACGCATACACAAGAAGGTCACTCTCGTCTGAACTCGTATATACTGCCTATCACTACGGAAGTCGTTGTCGAGGAAATGGTTATTAAAAACACGTTTCGTAGTCTTGCAGAATATGAAAGTGCTTAAGACAGGTCTATAGTGGACAGGTCAACATTGTTCCCTTTTTTGGGCACAGGTTGCACGTTTGCCACGCTTCCACGACCCGAGAACAGGAGACAACTCAGGCACATATTTACGCAGGACTATTGCTGAAATTCCGTTTGGCCCGCTAACTTTATTCACGTTTAGACTCCACTGGGTTCTGAGTAGATCTTTTTGGCAAACACGTATTCTCTGCAAAGAGTGAGGCAAAAAGATTCGCCTTCTCTTCCGCAGTATGGGCCAGCAAGCCGTCCAGCCTCACCAGAGGTAGTAAAGAAGGACGACTAAAGTTTGTGACAGCTTTGACCAGGGACCAATAGGACTTGCTACCTTCTGGAAAAGAGGCAAACTTGGCCCCTATACGGCGCACATGGTTGAACTTGGCTTGGCATTACACTCATTTGTATGTCTTGGCTGTCTTATTAAATTCTTCAGTTTCAGAGCATTCGGAGCTTTGCGCTGTCGAGCATACGCTGTTTTTGTACTTCAGTACAACTACAATCAGCGCTAAAACATGGACTAGCTTGGAGTTTATTGGGTACATCAGAGTATGGTATGTAATACTCCAAACCTAAACGCAAGTCGCACCCTCGACGAGTTCCTTGAACTAAAGCAAGCCTGTCAGGGATATAAAGCAAATCGCATTGTATCCCAATCTGCTAACCTGTTTCGCCACACCCGTCTCATACCGCCACGTGATCGGGTGGGGAGAGGTTTCAAAAGACAATAGACAGAGCAATTAGTCGTATGACACTTAACATCTGAAATCCTGACGGCGCTAATGACAAGCTGGGAAAGGCTTAGGGTCAACGCAAATTTTCACGTCTGTCTCCCAGCATAATTAGGCCATTTGGTATGGGCACAACCATTCTTTCAATCCCTAGAATAACTAGCTGCGCCGCTGGGTAACTATGATGAGCATGATCAAACTTCTTCCTCAGATGTTGGTACATCTTGAACAGAAAATCAGACTGAAAACGAAGATTGCTTGTCTCTAAAATATGTATTTTTTTTTACGGTATTCGTATAGCATGTGAATTCTATAAAAAATAATTTACAAAACACTAACTTTTTTTATGATATATAAGTGCGCATTTGACCTCCATCTCACCTAATGGAAAGTGACGATGAGGTCGACGGTGGAGCATATACATCTAAATAATGCCTATTTACTCTTGCCTAGAAAAGGCCCAACTTATAGCATTCAAGGAACAAGTGTGCAGGCAGGCAATTTCACCCTATAGCCGTTCGCCATATAAATGTGGAAGCGTAACGTGTCGAGCGAATCTTTGGAATATCCATAACATAGGGGTGGAACCCAAGTCTAGTCCCCCAGTAACGGAAAGGAGAAGGTGGAAAACCATTCGGCAACTCGACTGCGTCGGGACGGTGGTGACTAGGCACGGCCGAAGCCAACCACCAGTAGTTATTACTCTTTAGCACCACTTAGGGTTGACTTGTAGGGTCTCGAGGGCAAACCTACGGAAGCGAGCAACATCAACCCCCAAACTTGATGTTTTTTTAGTTTTCTGACGCATTTAAACAATTATTTAGGTGACAATAGAACATCACCTGACCTGAACGCGTTATTGTATAGGGCTCGTAAGGCGTTGTAAGACTTTTGGTATAGTAACATAAAATACCTATTATTAACAGAAAAGTGTATTCACTCCATTGACTTACAAATAAATGGACGACGGGTCTAATACAAAAACCACGAAAAAAATGTCCCAAGTCAACCTATTTAAACGTAGTGACATGTAGAGGAATATGAAAAACTAAAACGTTGAATTTAAATTGTAATGTCATCGCAGTACTGTCTAATTTTGCTTGCTTCGCTGTGAGTCGAACAAACGAAGACTAAAGCGTGAATGACGCTCTGTATACGATTTTAACGCCCTATAAGTTCGGACACTTTTTAGCGCGGACCCGACGTCCATATAATTGTAAGTCAATGATTCACTCTTTTTTTTATAACATCAAATGACGGGACGAACACGTCGTGCGCTTGATGATAAGCTACACGCCTGTCCATAACAGTTGCAGTGCCACTCAGCAGCTTTAAATCTTAAGATCGAAGGGGCACTGCTACTGAACCTAGAAAAATCAACTTGAGACATAAGTTGACAAGTCCCATGTGCCTGTAATTTCACCGGCACACAGTAATGATATTACTGCTTGGCGGCAGAAATAGGTAAGGTTGCAGTACTTCCCTGCACGAACACACGGAGCTCCACTGCTACTAAAAAACGTATTATTACCAGAAAAGTTTATTCACTCTCCTTTAAAACTATTCGAAATTATTTGTGCGGTGTTGTTTGCTAAGCGACTATATGGTATTGTCAGTTTTATATGAAAAATATACCCGCCGCGCCGCGTTATGCGTGTGAAGGTCACAAGATATTGTTTGGTTAGTATATTGAACGATGAATGGACAAACCAATTGCATCGTTTAGCCAATAGGTGCTAGAAACACAATTAATTTGAACCACCGTTCGCTCGCTGCCGTTCGAACATTAAACATTTGTAACCAAGAAGACAAAGTTTGAATTACGTAATGTAAAATCGACTAGTCCAATCATAGAAATAAATGGAATAAAGCTAGCCTTGTAAATAAAGCTGTCTTTTTGGGAGTGAGTGAGCTTAGGTAGTAAACTTCAATGGTTAAGCTTCAGCAGATTAAGCTCTGCTGCATACGCAGTCCATAGAATAGGTGAGCTTACCGATGTTGCTGCTGCTAGACTAGTTTACCTTAGTTACTTCCATAGTATAATGTCCTACAGGATTCGCATGTGGGGTAAAGGTATACGAATCATATTTGTGTTGCAAAAACGAGCGATTCGTTCTGTGTACCGTTTAGGTTCTCGGGTTTCTCTCAGAGAAAAGTTTAAGGAGACTTGTATCATGACTGTGACATCACAGTACATTTACTTAAAAATTTTGTATGCGCGTAAAAATATACATAATTTTATTAAGAAAGAAGATATCCATATTACTTAACCTTAGAACTAAGTCCAAACTCTTGGTACCACGATTTCGTTTCACTAAGGTAAACGATTCTTTTATGGGGAAGAGTATACGATTATACACTAAGATTTTGAAGTATACTCGTATATTAAGATTATTATTTCCTAAGTTTAAAACTTACCTTAAAGTATTTTAACTGGAAAGTCATATTACAAAATTGAAGAGTGTTTGTTAGATAAAGTTGTATGAAAAGACAACATGAGTCTTGATTCCACACAATTATGATTCAAAGTATATTCCATAGCATTGAAGTTTATTTTAAAAAGAGCAATCGCTAAAGTTTCTCGCTCGTTCTTCTCAGGGAGGTCAGCGTAGTGAACGAGCAGTAGCTTAAAAAATGATGTTTTTCAAGTGTACAAATTTTACCTACAGAATAAATGATTGATTGTATTGATTTGTATTATACCGAGTCTTCATCGCCTAAGGCTAGGTTCAGATGGACACACATGTTGCCTGGGCACTTGAGTCGTAAATTACATTTATATTTTTGCTGCAAAAGTAACATTTTCGTTTTTAACCGACTTCAAAAAATGGAGGAGGTTCTCAATTGGACAGTATTTTTTTTTGTATATATGTTATGCGATTGCATTTGTGGACCGATTTTGATGACACTTTTTTTGCTGGAAAGAGGGTACCTAGGTAGTGGCCCCATTAAAATTTGAAGAAAATATCCCACCACTAAGGATAGTAAACTAGGGGATGAACCCGGTATCGCGCACTTTCCAATATCCGATTTCGATAAAACTTGGCAAATAGATGTAATTCCACGAGCTCGATTTTTTTAGTACTCTGTAATGAGATTATTTTATATACGTCTAAATCCAAAAAGACAACAATCAAGCTTTGACCAGTTTTATTGTTTGATACCATATTGTGTTTGCACCAACTCCGAGTAACTTTATTGCCTAATTTAGTTGCGTTCGCAAATTATTTAGGTTGTTTAGGTTAGGACTTGTAATAACAAATCTCACCCCACTTACGTCAGAAATGCTTATTGCTCCATTAGATACAGAAAAATAAAACCCACATCCTCTCCAATTTTTGTAACTCTATAGACAATATTAGTCTGTAGAGTTACAAGAATTGGAGACGATGTGGGTTATATTTTCAACCGACTTCATAAAAAGGAGGAGGTTCTCAATTTCACTGTATGTTTTTTTTGTATGTATGTTACGCAATAACCGATTTTGATGATTCTTTTGTTATTGGAAAGAGGGTACCTCAATAATGGTCCCAATTAAATTTGAAGAAAATATACCACCTCTAAGGGTGGCAAACTTGGGGATGAATGACTTTTGATATGGGTTTTTTCTGTGTCTATTGGAACAATAAACATTTTTGACGTAACCAATTATGCCATTCTTCCATGAGGGTTGCGGAATATTTATTGAATTGGTGATAATGATACGTATAGTTTACTCTTCTGAGTATTGTTATTTAGTACGTGCTTGTAAATAAACAATAGACTTCATTATGCTTGTATGCCCAATGTATGGCCAGGTACAGCAAAACTATTCTTATTTTATGGAGTTCTTAGGTTTTCGCGAGTGTTACACATAGGAAATGAAACTATTTTTCCGGATTTAAATCGCGTATATTTGTTTTTTCCAAACAAACCGACGTTTCGGGCCTTTTACAGATCCCATGGTCACGGTTGATTGACTATTCTGCCTATTCTTATTTTGTTAAACTTATACAACTTGTGTTTCTACAAATAGAATTATGAATTATTGCTTAATTGAATAAGCACCCATAACACAATGTTTGTCATTACATGATTTGAATTTGACTTTACAAACTAATATTGATTTTTATCGAATACTAGCTAGTGCCCACCACTTCGTCTGCGTAAAAAAACTGCTTCGAATAGTCTATTGTATTGTATTTAGTAGCAGGAAAAGCTCATTCTGTAAGGGTTCGTCCAGGGAAGTACTGCCACCTTACCTATTTCTGCCGCCAAGTAGTAATGTCAGCATTCCGGCTTTGAAGGGTAAGGATGCTCAGGGTGACGGGCGCAGTGGCAATGCCCATAAGATATTTGCGACTAAAGCTCTGAGTGGTACTGCAACTGTTATGAACAGGGTCGTTAGACTGACGACTTATTCGTCGCGTCACTTGATATTATAAAAAAACGTGTTTTAAGTAACTTTGATCGTTCTTTCCCTAGTCTATTCATATTAAAAATAACTCTACATTTTCACGCCTAAACAGTGGACCCAATTTTGAAGGACTTTGGTATTTTAGTATTTGGTATTAAATGGAACTTAGGTGAAGGCTAATTTTTGACACATACATAATTTTAAAGGGGTGAAAGTTTATATGGAGAACCAATAAATTATTTTTTTTATAATACCAAATGACGGGACGAACAAGTCGTGCTCCTTGAGGGAAGAACCACACATACATCCATAACACCTGCAGTACCAGTCAGAACTTTAAACCGCAGATCCAAGGGGCACGAGATACACAAATACCTATAATACCTATAATAACTGTTACGTATAATACTATGGGTCGTATTCTAGAACTCCACTCAATGATCAAGTCAGGATTTGAGCAGACTTCAGTATGATTTCAAGCACTGGAAATACGACCTTAATGGCAAGGACTTGAGTATGATTTTCAGTGCTCACTGCAATACTCAAGTCCTGACTTGAGTATTGAGTAGAGTTCTGGAATACGACCCTAAAAGTAGCAATACTTACAACATATTTGCTACCTTTGCTCTAATGAATGTAATAAAGAAATTAAGTAGCCAGCCATTGTCACGTCAGGTTGGCTGACCACTTTTATTTTTTCGTGGTTTTAGTAGTTTATCAAGTACATCTTTCATGTCGCTGACCATTTGATTTATTTAATATATTCCTAAGCGCAAATGTAGCAAATACTTTATTGTAGGTAGCAAATAGTATATACATAAGCTCACGCCCTTGTACAACATGTGTAGGCAGAGACAACGGAACGCCACTTGACTCTATCCTGACACAACTCTCGAGCCTCAATACATCAACTACTCGTTTCATACATCTTCTTTTATTCTTCTCACTTCGGATCCTAGCCTTTTGGAGGACATCACTAACCTGTTCAATATAAGCTCTTCTAAGACGTCTTCTTAAAACCCTTCCATCCAGATTCGCGGCATAAATCTGTTTGGTAATTCTTCTTGCATCCATCCGCTCTACATGCCGAAACCACCTCAACATTTCTTTCTCTATTATAATAATATTAATAACAACGCAACACAATCATAGATCCGAACTAGGGAATCCCTGTATCGCTGGTTCACAAGCACAACCACAAGGTTGTCTATGTGTGTGTCCATGTACCCGGTGTACGAGTCGTAATTTGTATTACACCCAAACTCACGAGAGAAATAAATGTAGGCCATACACATATTTCTCCCGGCCTGGCAATCGAACCCAGGACCTCTGCGTGGCAATCCAGCATGGTAACCGTTCGGCTATGGAGGCAGTTAGTTGTGCGTCTTCTTCTTATTATTATGGTTATCATTACTAATAATATTTGACATGTGCTTGTTCAAGCCACAATGCCCTGTTAAGGTTCTTGTGAGCATTCTTATGCCATTCCTGTCCAATGACAGAGTTTTACTACAGTGTTTGGCACTGTAGGCAGATATCAGGGCTTTTGAATGCTCAAGATCCTTGCTCTGTAGCCACACTTCTCGGGAGAGGTGTGTGCTCTCATTTAGCAGAGCGAGCTTTGCCAGGCTGTATGCTATCCATATGAAGGGTTCGGGTCGAATAAAGGTTTCCCTAGGACAAGCCTTTGCAACTACATACTAAATATATTAAATTGGTAGTTGATTAGCAACCAATTAGAGCAAGTTAATTGTATCGCACAGTTTAATAATGTTTAATCGCCGTCTAGTTAGATCCAATTAAAGTTCTAAATTGCTCTTCATACATATGACAAGGTCTGGTGCAATTTATAAATGAACACGGTATGTAGCTTTGCATGTTGTTTACCAATTCTCAATGTTGTTTACAAAGACAGAGCAGTTAAAAGGAATTAACCTTCCGGACTGTTGGTTACACTCTTAGTTGTACTACAGCGTCCAGTGGGATGTTCAAGTAAGTGCTAATGTTCCCACTTAGATGGTGGAATCAACTATCTTAGTTTTACCAAGCAAATTTGTGGGTTCGTGGCTCCATTCACAAGTTTGTACAACAAAACCTGTTTAATGAAAATTAATGATAAAAAAAAATGTTGACATGGACAATGCCAAACAACTTTGATTATTATGTACTACCACCAATTATTGGAAAATGAGCATATATAAAATTTTAATGGATACCTGATAGTTCAAGCTCCGGCAACCTATGTAACTTGAAAGTAACGAAGACGTTTATGATAAAAAAAATGTTTATCATAAATCTAAAATACACCTGCCATCCAAATCAGATCTGATTGAGACAGCCAATAGCGCGCGCTTATTCAAATTTTATCGCACGCGTCGCGACTATCATGCGTAACCATGCTACGGGGGCTGATGTGTCAAGATAACCATCAAGAACAGTCAGTTTATTTACTATTACTATAAATTTAGCTTAAGTAAAGCATAATGTGGACATTCCTTTCTACAAATCTAGAATCTGCGAATGCTCGCAACTAAATATATTTATTGAAATCTGAGTACATTGGCGACAAATTATTATTTCCTGTTAAATTTTTGCTACAAATTATTGTCGCAAAAAATAATATTATAGTTGTGTTTACATAAGCAATTACATATTCAAATGCCATTTAAAAAATAAACATGAGACAAGTTATATTCTGAAATGTTTAGTAAAAATCAATTTTATATGCAATGATTACGAAATGGGTATGTCCACACTAAGAAAACGTTCGCACTTTAGGTAAATTAACTTCCTAAATTCCGACCACTGGTCATACGTTACAAAATGTAATCATTGCACTGATTAGCAAGACATACATGACATACATGCCCCAACGGCAATTCCCAATGGTTATAAGAGAACAACAAGTTTTTTTTTTCAATTTCCTAATCTCAAAATACAATTTTTTTTTCATTTCCTATTCAAGCATAAATTTATAGATACCAGTCATTGTCACTTTATTGTCGATCCAAAGATAGATACAACATTAAACCTCATATCTCATTCTATTGTCTTATTTCTTGAATAAACTTTATAAATAAATAAATAGAATTATATCCATCACACTTCCATATGAAAAATATAGATGATTTATACTTATTAGCTATTCTGCAGACAAGTAATGTGAGCATTACTGCATTCCAGTATTGAAGGGTAACAGCGCTAATGAAATTACAGGTACACTGTACATATCAACTCTACGGTGATGGGCATGCAGTAGCAGTGTACTACAAATCTGAGCAATTCAAAGCTCAAAATTAATATGCCACTATTATGGGTAGCTTTGTGGTTTCCTACCACATGCATGACTTGTTTTTGTTGTCACTTGATATCATAAAAAATTTAAAGCAAGAGCTACTCCAATTTCCATTACTAATATCAGGATAGAATGACATGAGTTTCAGTATAGTGCTGTGCTTCAACCTCCACCAGGTACTATATTCAACATTATTGCAAAATGACTACTGAACCACGAAACAAAATGGTCTACAATGAAAATAATCACTATTCTATTTGAATTTTCTTTGATTTACTACATACATACACTAAGTCTTATACAAGTCAGACATTTTATTATTATTAAGCCTTTTAAGCTGAGTTACATGTAACTCAGCGTGCCTCTTGGTACAGGTCTCATCCAGATCTTTTCAGTGTGCTCTATCAAGAGCTCCTCTTCTCCAACATAGGCCTGCAGTTAGCTTCAGCTCATCGTCCCATCTTTGATGTTGACACCCCCTATTACGTTTTCCATCATGTAGATATCAATTAGTGACAACTTTGATCCATTTTTCTGGCTCCAATTTATTATTTTAATGCTATTTTATTATATTATTTACAGCTATTTTATTTATTTTGATGGATTTCATTTAAGCAGACATTTTGTAAAAAAGGAACAAATATAGTTGACTAAGTTTGAATACTTTGTCAGTCTATACACTAATCTTTTTCTTTACTCTTCTACCAATTGAAGCTAAAATATAATTTCTAGACCTAACACATATATTGTAGTTAAAGAAAAGAAAGGTAGGCTTGGTAGCAGTAAAGCTCCTTGTGAAAAAGTTCCTCCAGGGCAGTACCTTACATATTTCTGCAGCCAAGCAGTAGCGTCAGCATTACTGTGTTCCGGTTTTGGAGAGTAAGGGTGCTGGTGAAATTACAGGCACATGGGACTGTGGTAGTGCCCCTCAGATCTCAAAAAGGTACTGACATAGATTGTCATATAAAACTATTTCCAATATTTGATTTTTGTCTACTCAAAAGTTTACATTAATAGACGTATGAGGAAAACAAATTTAACTGATGAATACCAATTTGTCTTATTTTACATTCCTATGGAAAACCCTACCTGCATTTGTGTTTCAGAGCACATACAACTTGAGTATGGTTTTCTTGTTCCATAGTCTTTGGTACGAGCCTACTTGAAAGTCAATAGTAAGTCTATTTACGACAAAAAAATAGTAATAACCAAATGTATATGTTCAATATTACATTTTGATTTTATTTTTTTACCTCCAAAATTGGTACATAACAAAGGCAAGTATGTTTATTTAAGTACATAAAATTTCAAATATTTATTGCCTAAAGAGGGTACTCCTGAAGCCACTAAAAATGTACCTTCGGTTAAAAAATATACAATATTTCAGTGACTTTAAACTATACCCATAGAGTCATAAAACAGTATGCAAATTAACGAAATGGCATTACAACCATGTTAATTAACATACTATAACCATAAATGGCGAAGAAACCCACCACATTAAATGCTTTAACTCGTGTTTGTAAAAAGTTAACCAAATTCTAAAGAGATTCTAATAAGATTCCGACTAGCAAGTGCTTAAAATGCGGTAACCGGTCTGCTGTATTAAATAAATTAGTAAAACATGTAGCACAACGACTCGCTGTTCACGGTTTATCACCAAAAACAAAAACTTCAATCTTGTAAAAATTACCCTCCAATTAAAAAAATATACCAAAAAAACCTATAAACGAAGAGAAACTTATGAAAAAATTTTAAAATGACAAATTCTACATTTTCCGCATACAAAAAACGACCAAATGTACATTTTACACTTTTTAGTGGCACCGCCAGACACTACCAATTAAAGTAGATAAATACAAACTTACCCTTATCACACTCCTCCCACGCACAATAAATGTTATCACATAATCACTATTATGTCTATATCAACTGTAATCATGGGATATATAACGATAATTCCAGAAAAAACATGTAAACTTTGATTTGCAGTGACAAATAACACGAAACACGTTCACCTTGTACGAAGGCGCGCCACAACGCTGGTGTTACCATAATGTAACTCGCTTTACCCGAAATAAATGTCGGAACTCATTTTAAAGTGTATTGAAAATAAGATTACATACTAAACAACATTATAAAACGTTCACATAAAACAAAACCAACATTAATCCGAAATTTTTATATACCTACTAGGAGAAATTCTGGAAGTCGATGGATGATATCGATGGTACGACGCCTTGCTTGCACTTCTTGATACAGATTTGTAACATGCTCGACAATAATCCGCGCAGGGAAACGCATTTATTTTACAGGACCTACAATATTTAATACATGGATTGGAACTGTGTTTTGAATCTTGATTTCGATGTGAACCATATTGCTGACCGTAATCAAACTCGTTTGCATGGACCCGTGACGTTTTCTTACATCGAAAACTTATATCCAACGGACTCCGCGTGTTCTTGTGCTTTACGTGCACGTTTGTATCAGACGCTAGAAAAGCTAAAACTATAGGAGATTTATTACATATTAGCGATTTCACTGCTCTGAAATCAATGTATGATTCTGTGTTCCTCGAAGAATGCATTCTTGACCGCTTTTTCAAAGGTCTTCGTCTCGGTTTCGTGGATCTCCCTCTACTTTTCCTAGATCTCATTTCTGGAGTTGATGTTGATGATCGATATCTTGATGATTGCAACTGGATTCTATTTTTTTTACCGGTCTCTATGCGACTCTGTAGTAGTAATGTTTTTCGGCTCGAAACAGGCGCTTCTCCGTCCTCTTCTTCTGAAAAAACATGAGGTAAGATATGCTCCAAATCATCTACTTCAGCCAATTTATAGTACCCCGGGATGCAAGCGTTGCCCATTATGAAACCGTCTTAGAGTACTTTTCGTATGGAATAACTAAGAATTTTGAGAATTTTCATTTAAATATGATAAATTCAACTCATAATACCAAATGATTTTAACAATGTCGTTTTGGAAGCCATACGACGTTGACTTTTTTGTTCCATATGTCAACACGAGCAATTTTAAAGGTATAAATAATCGAAGTTTTTTATTTTTATGACTAACAAAATAAATATTATAAACTAGCAAAAAGATTTTAAACTACGGACGAAGCGGACGGTTTGGTTCATAGATTTAGTATTGGATATACTAAATCTATGGTTTGGTTACAGTTTGAAACCAATTCATTCGATTCCTGGAAAGTTACACTTAGGATATTTGCACATTGTTGTAGAAATCGACTTTCTGTCGTCGTCGTCGTCGTCGTCGATCATTGGCTTTGCTGGTGGGGATATGAATGTTGACGAAATGGGGCAGTACTAATCGGTGCAGTTCCAATTAAATGGAACCTTATTGCAGCCGGATTTTGCTTTGGGGTAATGCCGCCGATATCAACAGAATCTTTGTCCTGCAGAAACGTGCAGTTAGGGCAATTTACAATCTGGGCCCCAAAGTACCTTTGAGAGATAAGTTTAAGGAAATTAACATTCTTACACTAGCCTCACAGTACATTTATGAGAATGTAATTTAGGTTAAAAGGAACAGTAATTTATTTATGAAAAATAGTGACAGACATAACATTAATACGAGGAATAGAAATAAACTAGCTTTTCTTAATAGTCGTCTACACAAAGTCAAAAAATCATTTAAGGGGCAATGTATACGCTTCTATAACAAGATTCCGGTTGATATACAAAATTTGCCTTTCACGAGGTTTAAAACTATAGTGAAACAAAAACTTTATACTAAAGGTTATTATACAACTTCTGCGTACTTGGATGACAAAAATCCGTGGTAGTAACCCGTTTAGCTCATGGAGGTAGTCTCGATCTCTGATGTTTCAAATAAAAATAAAAAAAATATTGTAAATGTTATTTACAAAGAGCAACCCTTAGAGTTTCTTGCTCATTCTTCTCAGGGGAATCTGCCTTACGAATGAGCGGTAGAGTTTAACCATTGTGACGATTTCAAGTGTAATAATGCTTACCTATGAAATAAAGATTATTTTGAATTTGAATTTGAATTTGATTAATTGCATCGCACCTGTCGATTGTATTACTTATAGTAAACCTGTAGTTCCATTACGAGCGTGGCGGTTGTTTCTAAATTTCTGCAACCTTTAGAAACAAAACAATTTTGAAAACAAAATTCATAATTAATATAAAAAAAATTAAATTTTTAAATATACCCATCGATACAAAACAGTGTTTCCGTAGTATCTACACCTAGTGCGGGGCTTTAAAAAAAAATTTAAAAATTCAAAATTAATCTTTTAGGCCTTTGGAGAGGCGAGAGTTAAAAATAAATACAATAATAATAGTCTATTCTAATAGTGTATTCTAAAAAGACAATAAAGTCACCATATGTAACTCGGTGAGACCTTTTTTACCCTTTTTAGTTGAACCATATTAAAGTGTGAAGACCACATGGTGTAAGGACTGGCGCCATGCGAACTCAACGATCCCCTCGCCAATCACAGCCCGAGGTTTTGTTTATAAAATAACTACTTTCCGAAAAAACGGACCCTTTACATATACAATGGTCAGACGTGAGTGACGCGGCCAAAGACCTGTAAGAGCGTTTTAGATCCGTAATTTTTTTATTTTGTTTCTAACAACCGCACCAATTGCCAAAATTTCCAATGTATAACAGTAACGGATACGGACCTAAGAACCGGATACTTTCCAAAACTTTCAAAAAAATATCTTATAGGTACTTTTTTGAAAATTGTAGTAGGCACTACTCGTACATTTTCAAAATGACTACGTGCTTTATCAAAAAGCAATGAAAATTAGATTGGTCAAATTACCTTAATGCACGTAACCGATTTGCACTGACCGATTTAATATCTAAATAAATAGGTACCTAAATAACTTCCTCAAGAACAATAAAATGTTTTGTTTACGCATTATGGTAGACCATTTATTTAGACAAACACAAAAATATGAACAATCGTTATTATTCCATTAGGTTTAGACAAACACAAAAATATAAACAATTGTTATTATATTCTAGGACTGAGATTTAAAGATCGAAGTTGACTAATTCGTTGTGGTGTTTGTTTTTGTTTCGATATAAATTTACAATAAAAAATAATTGGTGTCTCTGCTTGTGATTTATTTAAAGTGGACAAATTTTCAATGAACTGTAATATTATTAAAAAAATAGTCTTAGTGGTTGTTACAAGTTCTTCCTGTCCTGACCTATAGTAGTAATTTTTTTCATCCTTCCGAACAGGCTACGTGTAATTGCCAATAATGTTGGCTGTAAATTTTCTTCATTTTCTGACATTTTTTCACGGGAAATTGTGATTAGACTGACACTTGTCAAATTTCATGAACCAGTGATGGGACACGATAAGTGAAATCTAGAATCGATGTTAAACTAATATACTATGACATATTTCAATTAGTGTTATTATACGAGTATCATAACTAATGTCACGTAAGATCTTGTCTAGAAGAAACGAATTCGCCTCAAATAGTCGCACGTGTATACGCGCGTTACAAATTCAGTCAGTATTAAATATGGGCTTAGTTGAGTTGTGCCCAGCTTACCGACATTGGAATGGACGAAAATGAAGGAAAAGCAGGATATACTTAGTATATTCAATTTTTAACGATAGAATGACATATAGTACGTTTGTATCTTTCCACCATTTTAAAATTGTATTAGCGTAGGTACTCTGAAGAACCCAGTCCATATTGCCGGTCTTTTTTTCTATTTCGTTTTACACATTTCTGTACCAAAATTTTTCCACTCCATTTCCTAGATACGTGCACTCGCATTGAAATTCGCGATTATTCGTGGCGAATTCCGGACATGGTCTTATTGCTGAAATCAACCTAAAAATGCACTAATAGAGTCGGTCCCACGAATACGGTCCCGCATTTCCGTAAGACCTTGTTGAAAATTTGAATTCGTACAATCGGGTAAAACTTTTCTTCGATTATAACAATATTTTTGCGTTCAGGCTCTTTCAAAGTGCAAGGTGGCTTAAATTATGTGTCCAGAGTGAGACACGCTAATTGAACTGCCAGTCATTACACAGCGTCACGCTTCTCTTTTGAAGGGTTGAATAGTGACGATCTTCACTTAGGAGTATATACTTCTTTCGCATCAGGAGAGATATATAACGCCAAAGTAGCTCTTCCCAACGGTCCCAGTCACACTTCCTCTTTAAACTATTTTATCTTAACGCGAGAGTTAATAAAAATTTAAATAATTATACCTAGTGAACATCAACTGTAAAAAGAAGTACCAGAATGACCGCTAGTAGAATTGTTTACCTATCCACAGTACTTGTAGCTAGTATTGCTGGTAAGTGCATTTTATTTTAGTTTTACATTTATTATTTTGTATTTAGTTTATGTCATTAACGTAATTTCATTCCTTAAGTTAGCTCCGCAAATAAATTAAGGCGAAATGAATCGTGCTTTCCTAGATTTTGAAGCGTATGTCAGACGCGGAGAAATTCACAGCACGATTTTTAAACATATTTTGCTTTTTAGAAATAAAATAAGCTCTCACTGTAAAATAAGCTCATATTCCCCTGACGTATTCGTTGCAAAATATGGGACAGAAATATCATTGAAATATCTCTAATAGCAATCGAATGAATCTGATTTTACCGCAGATGAACGTAGTAAAATATGAAAATTTTTACGTAAATTGTGATTTTTTTATTGACTAAGATCAACGTGATTTGGGCCCTACAGTTAACTATCGGTATCTTCTGTTTTCATTTTTCTTTTTTATTAATAATTTTGGCTTGGATACATGTCCTTTGAGCCATGTCTTCGTTTAATTATGTTTCTGTAAATATGGCCGCCACAAGGAGGATAGGCAATTTGAGGCGGCGTGTTTGGATTGACTCGGGATTCCTTAAAACGGGCCGATACGGGTATTTTAGTTCGAGATTCGTATAATTTCGCGTTTTAATCTTCGATTAAGGCACAATAGCACTATCCTATTGCACTTTAAACTAGATTTCACAAAATAATTGAATGTCAAAATGACAAAACGACACTTTTCCTTCCAAAAGGTCCAGAGCGAATCCTCTTCTGTTTTCATTATGAATGAAAAAAAAAACCAACTTGAATTGGTATTTTTCAAAAACTTTGTTTGATTGAGATTGTACCGTCACAAGTCAACGTCATCATAAAAAATCTATAATCTTAATAAAGAATTTATCTAAAGACATGCTTCTTAGCTAGTTAGTAGATTAGGGCTCATTCAGAGTGCAGGCGCAGGCGCGGCGGCGAGTATGGGCGCGCGTGTCTTGGCGTCTTTCGATTCACAGCGCGAAGCTGCTAAAACCGTTCGCTCCACACGTCGTAGTTGCGAACAGACGCTAGATCAAGCACTGTGAAAGGTACGGGCGGATTGAGGCAATAACTACCCGCGCGACGCGCGCGCAACCGCGCCCGGCGCGCACGGCCACTGTGAACGCAACGAGCATCTACGTACATTACATTTACACGCACCCGCACCCGCACTCGCGCGCGCATGCCTCTCTTAATAAGGTCTTAATTTCTTAGTTTAATACCATTTTTTACTATACAATTTATGCCTCATAAAAACTTGCACGCTTTTTCGTTTACGACCCTTGTAAGCTTTCGCAAAATCGTCTTCGCATTATCGCCAATCGCGTAATCGGCATTCGCACTCACGTAGGACACCCTACGTAAAGTGTAAGTAAACATTTCAACGGCGATAAAAGTTCAAATAGTTACTTCTTCTTTTGAATATGTCTACGGAAGGTCTGTGATGGGTTTTACTAATCTATTTTTTACCAATTTCTCGTAACAAAATCACGTGTTTATTATATATTTTTACTTTTAACTAGCGTCGCCGTCTCCAGACACTCGTGTTGGCAGTGGTACGCCAACAACAATTGAAGAGTTTTCATACATCGTGGTGTTTCTTTACTACTATTCTGAACGAGAAACCTACGTTCAACGGTGTGTTGGATCCCTAATATCGTCATGGCACGTGTTGACTACAGCATATTGTTTCACGTAAGTCATTGAGCCCTTTTCGCGGAATGTTTGAAATAGAATATCCCTTTTTTACATAAAATGAAAGGAGATTGGAAATGAAACTATTTTTAACCGACTTCAAAAAAGTACAATCGAATTGAGAACCAACACTTTGAAGTCGGTTAAACATAGTTTAATTTCCAATGTGTAGCAATCGCGGATATCCAAGAACGTGAAAGAGATAACAAAATTCCATTGGTCTATAACAAGCTTATGATAACTCTAAAATGTTGAGCTAGATTTGAGAGAGACGTCGTTGATTGTATGTCATACTGTGGGAGTCTCGGGAAAAAGAGATTTCCATTTTGTATTACTCGAATAAAGAAAGCTAAAAAATCTGTATTTTTACAGTGACGCAAATCTAAACCTAATGCTGATTCGGGCAGGTTCCACGGACAGCTTAAGCCACGGTTCTTTGTCCACGCTTGGGAATGTTGTCCTACACCCCAATTACGTAGAAGCACCAAGAACTGCCGATATTGCTGTGACGAATCTTAGTTTCCCTATGTCATTAAGTTCAACGATTGGAATTGTGCATTTGCCTCATCAAGGAACATATATTCCCGATGGATCGCTAACGACAGTTGTCAGCTGGGGATTGGAATTAGTGAGTACCTTATCTGCAGAACACGAATACTTATTAACCTATATACAAAGAGATTATAAGTCTATGCATACAGGTGCAATCGTTAAGTGTCCCCAGGCGATTATTCCTTGAAATCTAAAGCCTCTCTACCATCGAGTATATAACCAGAAATAGAGACCAAATAAGGATCATTCTTCACTGGCAACTCATCACGCAAATGGGCCTTATATCACTTTTAAATATCAACTCTCGTTTGAACTGAAATCACAAATTAGAAAGTTGAAATAATACAGCGCCAATCCAGAAATATTCTGTTTTTATTGTAATAAAGATAATATCTCTAACTATGGGGGGCTGTTCCATTCGGTGGTGTGGCAAAAACAGCAAAACGTCTAATTACAAAACAAACGGAATCACATTTCATCGTTAATTAAATATTAAATATGTAATTTTTCAATTTTCGTCCATTACAGCAAAGCTCAAGTTAAACTGGTCGATTTGAAGTGAAACAATTGACGACACCCGTCAATTGTTTCGAATTTGGGCTGGCCAATCGGAGCGCAGTTGTCACCGGAATGATTTGGCAGAATAGTTTTCAAACAAATTCAATGGCATTTCGTCTCTATTTGAACTTTGAACTGTCTCCGTGGCCGAACGGTTACAGAGGTCCCAGGTTCAATTTCCGGGCCGGGAGAAATAGTTGTATGGCCTACAATTATTTCTCTCGTGAGTTTAGGTGTAATTTGTGGTTGTCTATGTGTGTGTCCATGGCACCCGCGACACAGGGTTTCCCTAGTGCGGGGCTATATTGAGTGTGTGCGTTATTTATTAATTATTATTTCTGATTATATACTCGATGCTCAATACGAATGTTATGTTGTAAGTATTAGACTCTAAAATATTTGATATTTCTAGTTTTATTTAATAAGGTAATTGATGTCGTTTTACTAAATATGTAACATACTTTTGATATCAATTTAAAAGATATAAATATATATTTACGGAATAACCGACTGGGCACAATTAATGATTACACTCTGAATAACACATTATTGCCACCATCAAAGAGATATGAATCACATGGTTCACGAAAATATCTGCTAAAGAAAGAAGAAAATATTTTAAATACAGTATAAATAAAATATTTGAAGAAATTGTTAAAGATTTGCCATAATTAATTTTTTCCGATGCCATAAAACCCAACATTCAAAAAATTAATTAGTGAGTTACGTCTGGGATGGAAAGAGTTACATCATTTATTTTTGTGACTCGTTTTATTACGCGACCTCCTTTAATATTTCTAATTGTAACTCCTGTAAAAAGGTTTCGAATAAGAAAAACATTCTTAAATTGAATGTTGGCAACATTTATAGCTTTGACAAGTTACTAAGTTAAATATTATTTGGATTGCTAGTTTTTTAGTTACCCGAAATTTTAGGTAAATTAACGTGATACCCCAAAATTCAAATAAGCATTCGGTTTGATCTGCAATGAACAACCTGTTGATTTTAAAGCGATTTTATCTTTTTTTTTATTAGTTATTTAACGTTACTTTAAATGTTCGATAACCTTTAAAATTTTATTCATTGTTAGTATAAAAGCCTCCCTAAAACATTTACAGCTAAACAGCCATTTTAAAAACATATTTTCAAAATGGTGAACCTGAAGATGAATAAGTAAATATTGTTTTAATTATAATCATGTCTTATTTAAAATAGAGACTGCGTATGATGTACCGAAACTTTGAGAAAATGTTTCAGAGTTTAGATGGATTTTTTCAACTGTCAGGCGCCTACTAGTTCTATAGATGATTTTTTTTCGCGTTTGTTAGGAAATTGGACCACAGCCAAAGATATTGAAGACAGTCCTTTTGTACAAGCTTCCCCTGGTTTCATGCCGAAACATCTACGAGGGTAGTACGAGTGTAGAAATTGGAGATCGTAAGTTTTTATCTACCTTCCATAAAGTGTTCTACTGCGAATTGAAACCACTCGCCCATTGTATCATAGAAGTCAAGAATTCAAGAACTAAATATGATACGCCAACAACGCGATGAATAAGTTTTTTGTTTTTAAACTTGTCATCATCAACCCGGGTTTCCCACGTGATTGCGAATGCCGATTACGTGAACAGTGTTACCAGACTTTTGCAAGGTCGCCAATGTATGTGCGTTAAGTAGCCGATATTCGCCCAAGCCATAAAATCCCTAAAAATCAAGGATAACAATTCTACAATTCTGCTTGCTGCCGGACATTAGGGAATATGAACTCTCATATTTCCCCAATTCCCCACTCGTAGAAATACTCAAACCTCCAAATAAGTTATTTTACTACTCCATTCCCCACAAAATCCCCAATCAAATTTATAATTCCCCAAACATTTTATTAAGTAGCCTAAAATCGCCTTTTCCTATTACAAACATAGCCCAAATATCGCCGAGTCGCCGATCACTTTTTTAGTCGCCGCGCGAACCCTCGAAGTAGCCTAAATGGCGAAAAATCGCCTAATCTGGCAACATTGTACGTGAATGATGATAGTGCGAAGACGGTAAGCTATAATGCGCAACGGCTTATTTTCACGAATAGTCAGTTGCGCGAAGGTTTAAAAGCATGAAGATAAATTTGCGAAAGTTGGAATGCGCGAATATTTAATCCTACGATGGTTCATTTGCAGTTTATTAGTTGAGATGTCAATAGTTTGGAATTCTTTCCCCTTCATTTACATAGATAGGAAGGGAAGTTGATAATTTGTAGCATTTTTATTTCAATTAATCGATCTCAAAATTAAGCTCGCGGAATTCAAACATATCGCACTGCTATTACAATAGTGTTCTAACTCAAAATATGTGAAATTTGATAGAATATTGTAAGAAACAATTAAAAGATATCTACTTAACCCAAAATGAGAACACTTTATGTGAGCTAGTTCTGGCCAAAATGATCTTTATTAAAAAATATGAAATAATTTTTCCAGTTTATTTTTAAATATTTCTGGGAAATTGTTTGTGTCTATAACAAAGTATAACATATACATTAATTTTAATGTTTTTTTTTCGGGAAGTGAGTAATTCGTTTTTTATCGATTCTGAGAAAGTCCACTTTTTGAGTTAATAAACTATTGTATTAACAGTACGATATGTAATTCCATGAACTTTTGAGGTCAATTCGTGAAAATAAGCCGTTGCGCGTTATAGCTTTCGCGCAACCGGCTTCACACTATCGTCATCGGCATTAGCAATCACGTGGGAAGCCCTATCAACCCATTTATACGCCCCACTTCCGGGTACGGGTCTCCCCTTAGGCGAGTGTTTAGGCCATAGTCAGCCAAACAGGTTGGGGACGTGCAGGTTTCCTCAAGATGTTTTCCTTTAACGAAAAGCTAATTGTAAATTTAAAATTATATTTCGCACATAAATTCCAGAACCTCTATGGCACGAGCACGGATTCGAACCCATGGCCCTCTGCTTTAGAGGCGGTACATCTAACAATTAAGCTACCATGGTTCTTAAACTATAAACATTTGTCACTAATGTTCTACATCTTCATTTAAATTTGCTAAAAGTAATCCCATAGGTGGGTTAGCATTTCCTATTAAATTTACAAAGCACTCCATTCATTTACCGATACAAATCATTCAACATACAGCCGTTTGTAATGGTCAGCTCCAGTCGGTTTGCAACCAGCATGAGACTTGTTGAGCGTGAGGTCTAGTTGACCCGATGCTGCATGTAGAATTTATAAGCAAGGAGAAAGAAAAACCTTACACATAGCCAAAAACAAGTTTTGAAGTAGAAATAACCAGATGCTTTATTTAAGTTTAAAGCTATAAAAAGTATGTACGTTAAGATTACTACAATGTTACATTACAAAGATTTTAATTGCCTGTTGTTACATTTCGAGGTTACTAGATATACTTTTAGTTTTTACTAGTTACACATATAAATGGTTAACCTTAAGTATACTTAGAGTTAAGGCACTGCAGTAATGAAAGTACTAGTGTGTATGGACATTACACTTATACGTAGTGACCTGGAGGTTACTGTATCCACTTTTAGGTTACACAGACTCGCCGTGAACGCAGCGTAGTTTCTACAGGAGCAACGCAAATACAATGTGAATGCCTTAAATGTTAATGCGGTCATGTCGGCTAACATGCCCAACAATTTCATCAATGAATTGGGTCCTTAACACGAGTGAGTTAAATGTCATACTTGTTCCTATGCAGCTGTAATTTGCGTAGTCCGAACGGGCATACCGGACATGTGCGTGATTGACTCTGGAGCCCCCATGACGATAAATAAGGTGCTGGTCGGTGTCGCTTCTTACACCCTGGGCTGCGGCAATACCACGTCGCCCGATGTGTTTACTAGGATTGATAAGTAAAACATTTTTTTTTTCTGAATTTTTAATGAAAACAAACTTTCTTTCGATTCATTTCGGTTGATTCGATAACTCTTTGAAATTAAGAGCCTTTGCACACGGCGTATTTTAGACGAGTCGACGAGTTTCGTCTGTAGTGAATTGATTCAAACACGCGCAAACATTTCGTTGCAAGCAAAAAGTTTATATACTATACTGGAGTTTACACTTAGAATTTCATGTAGTTGCTTCATTTCAAAAACTACACGAAATTAACAAACAAATCTAAAACTATCAATTATAAAATGCGCGTATACGCGCAGACGACGCGTGCTTACGGCGCATAAATGCGCGTCGTCGGGGCGTATAAAATATGCCGTGCGCATGAACTCTTATTCAGGTTGATAAAAAAAACCACTGACCATTTTAAAGGAGCACACTGTATGATGGAAATAAAAAAGACATGTTCGGTTTTTTTCAAATACTTAACAAATAAATAAGTTATGACGCCTCAAAGTTTTCGAGAAATTGTGAACAATATTGACACTCGACGATTAGCAGACGCCGTTGCTATAGCAACAAGAACGGTGTGGGGGCAGTGGGCGGAGTCTGCGCGCGAGTTAATGTATTTGACAGACAACAAAGTAACGCGCGATGCGTTAGCGCATGTCTGTCCTCGCGCGGCGCGACGTACTGGCGCCTAGGCGTCTAGACAACTCGGCGCCGATCGCTCAATTTTATTTACTATTTTAAAAGTTATTGGAAAATATTAACATCAAAAAACTGGCGAAAATTTTTTTGGTTTTATTTCACTAAAGTGTTCTGAATCTGAATCTTATGTACAGGAAAAAAACGGGTAGTGATTTTTTATCACCCTGTATTTGGGAAGTTGGAGATACTTAATTAAAATTGAATTTTGAATAAGAATTTACCTTAATACATTAGACAGCGTTTGCTATTCGTCTTATTTTTGTATTTGGTGCCTTTTGGTGCCTACATTGGCAAATGATCATTTATACCAAGATACACTCTTGCTATCAACAGTGTGACAGCGTGTCTCGTTGTTCCAAAGTTTTGCGCTGTGGACTCTGGGTAAGGTATAACAGAATAGAAATTTATTTTCTCCCAATAGCTTACAATCTTCACTAAATGTAAACAATCTTGAGACATCTATTTAATGAAATATACATTTATAAAATGATTTTTACTTACCTTTAAATACAAATACTTTAGCTTCATATGAAATTGCATGCCTATTTTTTTACCTATTGATTTGTAAAGCATATATTTCAATAAAAAGGTGTATCAAGATTGTTTACATTTAATTAAGTACCTAAACAAATGGACTATAGATTTGTTATTTGCTCTATGCGAGAATAGCAGTATGTCGCGCTATATGCGGCTCGCGCAGTATGTCGAGGTAGCATTACTTACTGGTATGCGTTAGACGTGTGTCGATCGTGTTTGATCGGACCAAAATGATTCGAACAGCACCTGTGACCCGATAACCCGTTTACTAGCTTCTAAATAACACGATCATTTTACAGTTTCATGGGTCATACGCGCAATATTCCACTTTATCACTATAATTTTAGAGATTATTCAACAATTCACAATATTATAGTTGTCTCGTACATTCTCAGGGCGCGGTCCCACTATGTCATGACGACAGATTGTCGTGTCGTAGCCAGAGATGGGCAAGGAGGTTGTCGTGAAACGATAAATTGTCGTCACGTTCTAGTGGGAACAGGCTAGACACGACAGTCGTCCAACGATAATAAAACGTGACGACATAGTGCCCTCACGTGAAGCCACTCACGAATCGTGTCGTGAGTGGGGACGTTTGGATCGAAGATTTGTTCGATAGAGCATTCGTTCGATCAAGCCAAAAAGTCAAGCAGTCAATCAACGAGTCAACGGGTTAACGGATCAATGAGCCTATCAATAGTGTCCATTACATGGTAATTTTGTAAGTTTAATCTGTTTTTCGGTATGTTGTGTTTATTTAAGAGTGTACTAGCTAATATTAATGAGTAATAAATTAGTAATTTTGAATGCTCATAAGTTTTTTGTTATCAATTTTTGTTTTGTATCATCGTTAGTTTTTGTAGAAAGAAATTTTAGTGTCCAACTGTGGTTTGTCAATGATGCATTTAACTACACAATGACTACAATAGACACATTATCAGCAGGCAAGAATAAAAGCTAATTGTATAAGTTGACACTTTTGAATACCATATGGAAGGATCATGAAGGACGGGTGACCCGCCAAAATATCGAACACATGATCGAACCATTTGACCCGATCAAACTACGCTTGGGTCATGATCGACCTGGGCTATCAAACGATCGACCGACACAGGTCTAGATGCGTGTTCTGGGAGTCGACTCCCGTTCCCCGTTCGACATCCGTCTGTAACAATTACTGTCAAATATGTAATAGTCGACCAAATCAATGAACAACGTCTAGTATGAAGCTTCATTCGCAACATGCATCTTTTAATTTAGTCGATTATTACTTATATGGCAGTAATTGTAACGGACGGATGGAACGGGAGTAGACACCCTGGGTAGTGCCATTAAGTCAATTATGTTGCTCTAGTACTTACAGTATACGAAATTTCTTAGTTTGAGACAAGTGAATTGACGTGATTGTCCGTATTCTTGTTATTATAATAACGAATTGTAGTAGATATCCAATGATAATGGCATAACGTGACCATTATTTATTTCATCAGAGCGAGACGCCTGTGAATGTATTATTGTTTTAAAAATGTTTGATTAAAAACTTAAAAATGGAACTTGTGTAGTCTGGCGAGCTGGCTCTAACCGTTTTCACGTTATAGCGCCATTTAAAAAAATATATTGTCACGTGTATCCTGTTTTGTTAAAGCGGGACATTTTTAAGTACCTATTTTGCGGATAGCGGGATAAGAAACTTGAAAGCGGGAAGATAATTATGGTAATAATAATTAAGATAATCACGTTATACATACACTGACTCTGAATTTGAAATCGAACTATAATTCGTAAATTGTAAAAAAATGTAAGATTTTTCCCGACTTAGGTACGATATTTATATGTATGTATCATAAACATTCTGTTCATTTTCAGGTTTACTGATTGGATTGTTTCTGTAGCTGTTCCACCCCTGACAAAGTGAATGGCAATCGACGCCCGAAGTATAAAGCCGGATTTACATCTGTAATCATCAACTCGTAACGAGCAGCTCGTATCTACTATTTTGTTGGTATAATACAGCCGCATAAGATTATGCGTCAAAAGTGCTTTTATCTTAAAAATAATACGAACTACATGAACCAAATTATGTACCTATATGTGAAATATTATATATAAATTAAATAAATAAATACAAATAAACACATTCGCACATTGTACATTACGTATACCCCATAGTTACTATACACCTATTCAATAACACTCGCACCTAATAAACACTCATTCACACTCACTGTTACATGTCGTGAGATTATTAGAGTTGTAGACGTTCCCATTACATATTATACATATATGTATAATCAGAACTATAATAGAGTCTGGCTAACGAAAGATGAGACTGGAAAAACGCGGGAAATTTGAAAATTATTTCGTATCACGGGTGTAGATGAAAAAAATAATTTTGACACAAGTACAATGGGAATAAAAATATTTTACGAACTGATCTGTCAATCATATATGTGTTCATAATTAGGCAAGTTAGAACCAATCGGAAGTTAGGTATAGATCCTCTATAATGAAATGACTTAATTTAGAAAAGAGAAGCTAGGTATAGATCCTCTATAATGAAATGACATAATTTAGAAAAGAGAAGCTAGGTATAGATCCTCTATAATGAAATGACATAATTTAGAAAAGAACCAAAAGTATCTAAAATATGAAATGGCCATTTTATTTGCATACTGTATCTCGGTAGTTCTATTTATTATATTATATAAAAAATAAACCAAAATTGTTGTAATTAACCACGAATGATATACCGGATCTACTGCTCTCACTTTCTTGTACTCTTATATTATTTCTTTTATGTCCTTAGTAATTCTGTCCCGTTCTGATGATAGCATCAATATCAAAACCATTCAAATCTGAAACTGTGGGCACGTGAGGTCTTTTCCGGAGTACTCTGCATTCGCTATAAATAAATATATATCATTGAACAAAATTACTATATGTTGAAAAAACTATCAAAACTACAAATTTCATGGAAAAGATCTAAATTATCACGTCGTAATAAGCAATGAAATCGGAAAATTCTTTATTCCTCTTGTTTTTTTTTGCTTATATATCTTGTCTTTTTACCAACCAAAGCTTTCGCTCATCGCTATTTATTGTCTTCGTCATATTATTATTATAAATCATAAAAAGCGCAGATAATACAATACAACTGACACACCAACTTCCAAAACGCGATATAAATATAAGGTTGTCAGCTAGATAAAATAAATAAATAAAATAAATTTTACGTTAGCCAGACTCTGTAATATAATGTATACATATATAATGTATATACATTACTTAGTGTAGTACGCTACTAGTTTTAGTATAACTTTGAAATGTTAACGTAGGTACTATAATTAATTTTTCTTCTGTATCACAAACCACAGTGCCACAACCTTATTGCTTATCTGCAGAGTGGAAGCCAGGTGACCTGTAATACAGGTTTTTCTATATCGCGGGCACCAATCTGTCACAAAACAGCATGCCCAATCTTGTTTTACCCTATAAGTTCCTCTACTCTTTTAAGCCTGTTTGTGACGGGAAAATAAAGAAACATTTCGTTTTCAATAAATATTTTACAACATCACAAATGTTGCTCTGATTCCAAAGTAAATAACTAAAGCACTTGTGTTATGGAAATCGGAAACAACGACGGTACCTCGAACACCCAGACCCGAGACAATATAGAAAAGTTAGTTTCTATATTGACCCGGCCGGGGATCGAGCCCGGGACCTCAGAGATGGCGATACCATGAAAACCGGTATGCAAACCACTTACTTTACTTAATTTATGTTGAGGGTCAACAATGATTGTTTAGTGGCTATTTTCCTCTGAAGTAAAGATGAAATATCGTACATTGTAAATAGCATTGTAAAATAAGAATGAATTTTAAAAAAAGTCAAAATTTATTAAATAAAAAAAGTTTATTGAATACAACTGCGTATTAATTACAACTTTTTGCATTTCCGCCTGGGTTCCTATTGACCAGAAAATATTTTTATACAAATATAATCTTAAAAATAAATATAAGGTGTTAAAGTAATTGTATACGCTATAAATAGACTGCATTGATAGATTGTTTTTTTTCAACTTCTTTGGATATAAATATTTATATTTTTAATTATAATATGTATTTGATAAAGGCAAGACAAGAGTTCTATTAAAGGCACAAAGTTATTGCGTTTTTCATTTAATACCTATTATAATATATAACTAGAACGTGTTAAACATAATTTTCAAATTCGGTGGTTTCGTAAAATACATCAAAGATTCTCTTGATTTTTCGAAAAGTTTATACTAAAGCGGCTTATTTAAAATACATTTGCTGAAGGCTTAAAGCAAGCTATTCACTATCTTACATGATTGTATGCATGCGGGTCGACAAAGAGTGGTATGAGAAAAATCGTGAGTGAAGTTAGTATCCACATCTGGACAACAGACCACATACTGGTGCGTAATTCAACGACGTGATGTGAAATGTGTTTGGAAGACAAATTGAGTTTTAATAAGAGGTAAGAGAAATAATTACAGAGGGCATTGGCTTTAGAATTACCACGATAACTAACAGAGTTATTTTCTATAGAGTAATTACAAAAGTAAAAAAAAAGAACCTTGTTAAAAATGGTCTAAACGATTACAACGAATGAGAAAGAAAGAAAGAGAGGGAGAAAAATGAAGAGATTCAAAATATTCCCGAAGGACCCAACATGTATAGTGCATAGGCTGCTTTACCCATTAGCAATACGAATTCATCGCAAATCAGTCAAATATAATAGTCATTTAAAATAAAAATTAATTAATATTATGCATGTTAATTAATTATAAAGTAACAAAATTAGTACCTACACTATAATATCTTAAGTTTACTTTTGGGGTCGATAATGTTGCATTAAATCGCGTTAAAATATCTTTATCAAACTAAAGTCGAAACTAAAAAAAAATTCATATATTCATGATTAGTAATAATAATAAAGCCTGGTATTCATTAGGCAACAATTGACACGCAACTTGTATGAGAACATTGCCCGATGCCATATAATCACATCCATCCAGCAATGTGGCTAATGGAGAGCACACTATACTACGCAGTAGAAATAAAATAGCTTATATAGCTAATAGCTACCTATAACTTATAGCTTTTTCGGTGATGTACAAAATGACCTGTAAAATATTAACAACCTCGCAACATTGTATTACTAACATCTTAAACAACTTTTGTATCGTAAATTTTAATTATTCATCAGACTTTGTTTTCATACAAAAATATATTTTTTTAATAGATCGCTCTAAACAGTCACAACTCTGTGCGGAACGATGCAAAACACAGGAGCGAGCGGTGGGGTTCGTCGGGGAGGACGCTTGTTCATTGGAACTTACAACCTTATTACCAACTGCACATCTAAAAAGTGTCCGATAGTACAACATACTTAGATGATATTTATAAAGTACAAATATAGCTACTAAAATCTTTTGTGCCAATATCAGTTAAAAATAAACATAGAAATGATTGTAACAACTTGTTTAGATACTATACAATCTTAGATATACATAGTAAAATAAATATATACATAATTTGTGATAAAATATATAAGATTGACAAGTTAAAACAAACGACAAGAATCGCTAAATTGCGTAATCTAAATTACCTACCAAGGTATGTTCTTCCTCCATACAATAACAACTATGGAAAGCGTGTCTGGAGATATATGTTACCATTACTGCTTAATAAATTGCCAAGTGACGTTTTTGATAAACTTATAGGTAAACCAAACGATCCTTAAGTCAATTCATTTATCAAATTGTTAAAGTTATTTGTTCTTAAGTGTAAGTTGCGTAAATTATTAGATGCGTATAAGTATTAGATATTAAATATTTTCTTAGACGCCTGATAGCATATGATGGCAGCGATACATAAATCTGTTAATGGTTTTTATTCACTGTTTTGTGTTCCTTTTTGTAAACTTTTTAATTGTGAATAAAATAAATAAAAAAAAACCAAAAACTTAAGTTTATTTTTGGTAAATGTATTTTTATAATTATTATTACAAAGATCGAACACCTTGAAAAAATTCCTTCGATCCGACCGGTTTCGACGTCTTCCAGGAAACCGTGCCAGACGCTATGCCAAGTAAGCAACGAAAGGAACCAGCGCAACTCAAGAATTTTTGTATGTGCTTGTTGTCGATTGTATTTGGTTTTCGACGACTTTTTAGCCGTAGCGCCATCTATGAGAAACTATGAAAGTAATTCGTCACCCAGTTAGATACCTTTACAGCTACCAGCCCTCGTAGCATGGCTACGCATGATAGTCGCGATGCCAGCGATAAAATTGAAATAAGCGCGCGCTATTGACTGTCTCATTCAGATCTAATTTAGATAGCCAATAGCGCGCGCTTTTTTCAATTTCATCGCGCGCGTCGCGCCTGTCATTCGTAGCCATGCTACGGGGGCAACCCTGGTTAAAGATGTCGTTATTAACTGTAATTTTCTATTGAATTGATATTCAATTTTTCATTTCGTATCGAAGGATTTTTTCTTAGTGTTCGATCTTTGTGTTAATAATTATAACAAATTAGTGGAGCAATTTCACAAAACAAACAAACAAAATTAATTTATTATTTTTAAGTTTATTGAATGTTTACTACCATGATATTCAATTATTTTTTTGTGAAATGACTACCACCACTGACCACTAGTTTGTTAATTACAAAGATCGAACGATCAGAAAAAAAAGGTTCCGGCTGGATTCGCATTAGCACTCTCAGGCAATCCTTAAAAACCAGCACACATTACAAATTTTCCTATGTGCTTCTTGCACATCTCTGTTTTTGACGACTTTCTTGCAGTAGCGCCATCTGTATAACGTTTTGTAAAAGGTTATGGAACAAAAGATATTGTTTATGATGTTAGCAATATAGTCCTGCCTGCAGGTTTGTTAGTATGATACAATCCTTTATAATATAGGCGACGTTGTTATACAAAAGTTGCGCTTTGTTTAGAAACATGTTGGAATGCATGTCGAGCAACATATTGCCTAGTTGTTACCGGGTTTTAAGTCTTAAGTGTACAACAAACTTTTGCAATGCGAATTGCAAATTATAACCATAAGTTTATTTGAGTAAATATTAAAAATAAGTAACTGAAAAAATGGACTTTTATATTACCATCATACATTACGAATTACTTTAGGGTGTGTAAATAATATCTGGCTAATGCGCATTTAAATGCATTCGTGCAACGCAGTCGCCACATTTATACAAACCCATATAATATGAAAACAAATAATGGCTAAAATTGTAATCATTCCAAAAATTATTTCCACAATATTTTGAAATTGATTACCACTTATGCATTGACTTACAAATAAATGGACGACGGGTCTAATACAAAAACCACGAAAAAAATGTCCCAAGTCAACCTATTTAAACGTAGTGACATGTCAAGGAATATGAAAAAGCTAAAACGTTGAATTTAAATTGTAATGTCATCGCAGTACTGTCTAATTTAGCTTGCTTCGCTGTCAGTCGAACAAACGAAGACTAGAGCGTGAATGACGCCCTGTATACGATTTTAACGCCCTATAAGTTCGGATACTTTTTAGCGCGGACCCGACGTCCATATAATTGTAAGTCAATGCACTTATGTATTCAATTCACCCACAAACAACTGATCAGTATAGCTCTCTTTTAAAGAGCGTGTTTATGCTATATAGATTCACGTTTTCGAACAGTTTTTATAGACCTTCACTATATAAGCAATAATTAAAATTCCATCCGTTACATCTTACCTACCTTGAGCAAAGATAATTAGTAAACCTAATATGAAAGTTGCTACAGTAAAGCTGACGATTTTTAATTTTTTCTTTACTATTATTCTAAACCTTATAAATAAGTAGATCTATGGCTCAGTATACTTAGTATAGTAAGTTAATAATAACAAACAATGATAAAAAAGACTACGTAAAGGCACAAGTTTACTTAAAGCCTTAAGATTACAGTCTAAGACAATATTGGTATATTATAATGTAGAAATCACGCCTTAAAATAAAGCTTTTAAGATGAAATATAATATACTAGGTTGATTATTTGTAACACTAAATTTTATTTAGAATACGCAACAGAAACAGCGAAATTGATTGCTGGTTTCGGCTTTGTAGAGCGTCGCCTCTATCACTCACATTCGTCAGTCGTGAGAGGGAAACGGTGCCATGCAAATCCGAAGGTAGCCGACTATAGCCGATAGCCTTTTTTTAATCTCGATGTGTAATATTTACGATCAGGGGTCTGCTACACCCTCTTAAAACAATATTACTTTAACCTCACATTTACTTTTCGTACTTGGACGCGCTTATAGTAAGCTTATTATAATGTTAAAATTATGATGTTTTATTGGCAGCTTTGTGACTATTCATTCCCTCAGTTCGTACTATGACGCGACTTCAACATTAAAATAATATTGTTCTTATGTCAAATTTAGCAAATCTTAAAGTAGTTACACGGATGCAATGGAAACAATATTATTTTCGAGTTTATTGTTTAACTATTAATTTGTAATGATTAAAAGTTAAGTTGAACTTATTTATTTACATATATCTCTTCAATATTTTGTTTACAATTTTTCGTATATTTGTTATTTAATAGTATATACGAAATGATCTCTCGTTAAATAAAAGTTGACACTAGACTATAATTCCGAATTCACAACATGACAATCAAGACTTGTTGTTTCTTTATGAAACGACGTAATTTCAATAGATTTCATAAAAAAAGTACGTAATTTTGCAGTTAAAATTCTCTGAATGTAAATAATATTAAGTACTTTGACATTATAATACGATAGGACGATTCGGAACATCAAAAAAGAAATAGATGGCAATATACAGTTCATACAGCGTTTGTTTCATAAATAGGAATACACAATATTGGGAAATCGTTCGTTCCTTCAGTCACTTTAGCAATAATACATTACTTGGTTAATAGGTTTGTCATGGTACGAATATGAGTAATGTTATAATAAGCTTACTATAAGCTTACATTGAAATAAGATTGTTTTTTGAAAGGTTATGGCAGGCTCCTGGGCCCTAGTCTGCTAATTTTCTTAAAACTACTGATCATTGTAACTCCATGGTAATTCCACTGAGATTATATTGTAATCATGTTTGTTATTCTGCTAAAATGTCAGTTAATCAGCAGTTAAGTTTCAATTGAGTGTTAGTGGAATGGCAGTGACGGCATTCATTCATGTTGCCCTACTAAAACTACCATGGAAAATACTACGCATGTCTAAATTTTTGTCTAGCAATTTGGTCTTTGAATTAAATATGTATGAGTCCTTTACCCCACCTACGGTAGGGTCGGGCTCGACCTACGGCGCGTGTGCTTATGCTCTTCGGTGGCACAGCGGTTAGTACTATGGGTAGTTCCGAGTTCGTTCCCGATTTGGGCCAATTGAAGAAACGAACATTTTTAAGTTGGTTCTTTTCTGGGTATTCCTGGTATTGCCCTCAGTGTTACAGTTATTCTGGTATTCATAGTACAGGAAATTCCCAAATTTGAGCCCAGAAATTTGGTGTGATTGTCTGGCATTTTTTTTCCAAAATACTTCTCATTGGCATGGCTTCCAAGAAAAAAGAATCTAACATAGAGACGGTCGAGATACAACAACGTATCTCGTATATCATTTCCACTACATCGGGAAGTATGCCTCACATTTTGAACAATTGTGAGATCTTGTACTCGTAATAAAGCCTCCGTATACTACCTACGTACTCACCTTGTGACTTTAAAAAAAAAATTTAATAGCTTTTTAATGGTGGCCATATTTAAAAATGGCAATTTTAAATATGGTAAGACTTTGGATTTTAGATATTGATACTGCATTGCTGTTCTAAAAACTCGTAGATGCGACTCGCTTTTGATTATATTTTATTCGATAATGAATCGAGATTTCACCTTACTATTGTAATATTTCAAAACGGCCATCATAGCGTGACGGTATTTTAGTAGACTATACCATTGCTATTGAAAAGCAGAATACCAAAAAATTGCAATGGTAGTTAAATAGCTTCTCGATGGTTAGCCACTGACAAGCCTCTATTTTTAGCAGAATAACAAACACTCTATCGACACAACTGAAATGATTTAAAATTAAGTAGCAGATTCAGGGTCCAGAACTAAGATTAATAAGTAGCTTGAGTGCTGAGTATAATATGAGTGAGAATTAACGTACTAAAGGAGTCGCTACACTTACTTACGCGGAATCGGCTCGAGTCAATGAGAAAAAGCTTTACGTGCAATGAGAACGAAACAGACGTGAGATTCCAATGTATTCGATTCGTGTCAATCTTCGTCGATGTGTTTTCATCATTATTAACCGATTAAAAAACAGGAGGAAGTTCTCAATTCGACTGTTTATTTTAATGTATGTTACGCGATAACTCCGACATTTGTGAACAGATTTTGATGTTTATTTTTTTGTTGGAGGGTATATTAGTATTGGTTCCATTTAAATTTGAAGAAAATACTCCACCTCTAAGAGTGGCAAACTAAGGGACGAGTCTAATTTCACGCACTTTCCGGTAACCAATTTCAATAAAACTTGGCAAATAGATGTAATTCTACGAACTTTTGAGGTCGGGTTTGTTTATAAAAAAGTTACCATTTTTTTAACGCACACACTCCTATCCCCACACTAGGGACACCCTATACTGGTGCCACGGATACACACATAGACAACTACAAATTACACCCAAACTCACGAGAGAAATAAATTTAAACGCCATATAAATATTTCGCCTGGCCCGGGAATCGAACCCGGGACTTCCGCGTGGCAGTCATGATAAACGCTCGGCCATTGAGGCAGTTAAATTAAAATTTTAATTATGAACATTATTATCGAGATCGCTATAATTACCGATCTTGCGCTGCTTTCAGATTATTTCCGGAACCTTCACCAGGTTTTAGATTTTTACGCGGTTGCCACGCGAGAACTCTTTGCAACGTGTATTGCATCGACATAAAGCTTTTTCCGGCCGGCTCAAGCCAATTTCGCGTGGTTAACAAAAGTCCCTAAAATGCAGAAATCGTTGATGTGCACTTAATTGGTATTTTTTGCTGTGCATGAGGTGGATTTATTAATACGAATCTATATAATGTACTTAATTTTAAGTAGTAATGTACTTCATAAGATATAGGACGGTATGTTTACAAGTAATATCAGGTTTCTAAAGCTCAAATGGACATTTGGAAGTACTTATTTAGGCCTTGTACACTTCATCATCACTAGTCTATTGTACGTCCCGCTACAGGGCACGGATCTAGGACATAGTCTGCCACTCCAGCTCAATGAGGGTTAGGGACTTGACACGCGTTGCCAAAGGGTTTTGACTCGTCTTTGACGTGCAGTTTACTCCACAATGTTTTTCTTTACCTATGGCGAAAGGTATTTCAACTGAACACTTACAAATGTAAGTGTTCAGAGAAGCAAACGTTCTTCCATAAGAGTACGTTCCCGTTATGTGTGACGGCAGATAGTCGTGCAGTTTAAATTGTCATGGCTTGTATATTTAAATGAAGTTGTTCACAATTTCACATATAGTACAACACGATTAACTGTCGTTCACGACTCTTTTGTCGATAGGGCGCGTTCCTATTATGTCGTAACGTTTCATTTCTCGTTGGACGACTGTCGTTCTAGCTCTTCCCATTGTCACGACAGTCTGCGTGGTAACATCAAAAAAAGTCGTGAACGACAGTTAATCGTGTCAATCTATATGTGAACAACTTCATTTAAATATGCAAGCCACGACACTTTAAACTGCACGACTATCTGTTACGCGACAGTCGTCCAACGATAAATAAAACGTTACGAGACAACGGGAACGCGCTCTTACGTTACCAGTGTTCTTGTACACTAAGTTACATAGTTTGGTGAACAATGTTGTAACAGATATACAACTCAAATGAATAAGAATTATTATTGAGCGAAAGTTGAGAGATTGTTGCGCAACACTGTTCCCAAGTGAATGATGAGTTTGAAGATCATTACTGTATAACATTTTTATATATATATTTTTTTTCAACTTATACAAGACGTTACAACCTTAATGTCGTCGTACAAGCTATATACTAACGATTGCTAAAAATAAACGGAGTATATGTAAATGACTTTAACAATTAATTGAGATATCAGAAAATGAGTTTTAATTAACTTTTAACATGTTCAATTAATTTTTAAGTTTTATTGGATGTCACGATGTTTTACTATCACGATATTGGATTATTTTTTTATGAAATTGCTCCACTAACTAGTGGAGTGATTTCACAAAAAAGTAAGTTCTTTTCAATCAACTTTCAATAAAACTAATACGTAAACGTAATAACAATGTTCAATAAAAATAATATTTGAAGCAATAGAATGACTTAAGCTCAAGCTACACAGAGGCTGTACAGCGGGAAAAGCTGTCCGGGGTCGGACCTGCGGGAAGCGAATGCGAACCGTGGCGTGACACACAGGAATCCGCAGCGGAATAGCGACCCGAAGACGGTCAATGTGACACCAAAAGCGGTCACTTTTCACTTTCAATACAGATTTTAAAGAATAAACCACATCGCTGTCGGGTAATGATCAAGAAATTTTACGGAAGGAACACAAAAAACAAATTCGGTCGAATTGATATTGGAACTTAATAACACACACTCAAGAGTTGTAAAAAAATACAACATCAAAGCCAGCTAAAGTCCCCCTCCCGTAGCTACCGCTCTGTGTGGACGGTTGCATAGCACTTAATGGAATACAACTCGCACGCCCGCACCCGCCCCCGCACCCCGTTTCAGTATGGCAGAGTTCATATAAACTTGTGCATTACGGCCGCCTCTGTGTGACCAGAGTATTAAACAAAAACTGCCTTATTTATAATCTGTCTTTTTTGAAGACGGAGTAAAATGACAGTTCACAGCGCAAAAATGTTGCCTGCTTGCGAGCAGCCAGTGATTGCAGTTGATAAATATTCTATCGACTGAATATAGGTCACGCTTGTGAAATAAATAGCCGAACCTGTTTTATTTCAATCATCCTCGACGAATTATTCATCCAATTACTAAGCACAAGTTCATTTGAATTGTCCATTTTTGTAAGTTCATACATACATACACTTTATTTAGAACTATGTCAACGAAAACTACATAGAGGAGACATATTTAAAGCTTTTCATTTTAATTTAATATATATAATCAAATCCGGCTATCCTTGTTAAAATATATATGTAAATGAAAAAAAATAATTGATCTCGATGCTAGTAGGCCATCTGAAAATAAAATTAAGTAGGCAATAACGCCATCAGTAATCATTAGAATTTTTTTTTCTTCTTTCACAATCTATCGACAACAACTAGCATAACTAAAATTTTATGAAAACTGGCAACCCTGCAAATATCATTTTACTCCGTCTTCAAACATGGAGACAGATCATAAATGCTTAAGTTTCGTCTGTATGTATCGGGATCACTTCACGTAGTGTATTTTTCCAAAACTTCAATAGTTACGTTCAAGTCATATTTACCATTTACAGGTAAGTTAACTGTGGATCAATCACCTCTTGGGTCCGGCGGTAATACTGTCAAAGTGACAGAGGTACCGCTGTGCTTGATCAAGGCGACCACTTCGGGGTGTGGCAGGTTCCGAATGGAGACCCTGTTGATTGCCACTATCGTGTCTCCGACGTGGAGGAGGCCGCAGCGGGCTGCTGGCGAGTTAGGGATTAATTGACCTGGAGATTAAAAAAAAACTATAAAATATAAGTTTTGTTTTTATTCAACATGTAATAAGCAATAGTTATATTCGTATGTATGATTTTCAAGTCTAACGCTGGTAACACTACATAGAATCAGACTGAAAAAGATGTTTAATTGCTTGTCTCTAAATATGCATATTCATTAAAGAAAGTATTGTTGATTTGTTTTTTATTTAATTCGAGAAGTTGATTGATCTCATTAAAATACAAGAATAATAATATGTTTATTTGACATCACAAGTACAGAGAGCAATTGCAATGACAAGATTTCCTGCCTGGAAGCTTTGTGCATGGTTACAGTTGGTCCTACACTAGGCAGAGCCTGTCCTGTGTCGGTACTATTACAATTTCATTAGATGAATTTCGACAATACTATTAATATTAAATATTATGACTGTTTTAATATTAATAACAATTTATGTATATATTTATGTATTTAATCCAAAATAAATAAGAGAAAAAAAAACAAAGAAAAGAATTAGAATATGTTAAAATAAAGTAGAATTAATAAAAATAATTTAGACCAATATTATACAAACTGAAATAGACTAGACTATATATTATACCGTATTGTATACTCTTGTCTTTAATATAAAGCTGGCCACTTAACGGTTGAATTTCGTGAAATTATGCGATCGGGATTTTTTTGGGAATTCATTGTTTCGGTGGCTTCCGATGCGGCGTTCGCGGATTCGAGACTTACCTATTTCCGGTTCTTATGGACGGCCAATTAACTTATGGAAAGTAAGGAGATTAGTGTCTCGTGGTAAGACGCGATGGGTTCGGCTACTTACCAATAGTGCTAGTCGCTTTGTTCGTCGAGGAGATAACGACAAATCCGAAGCCTTCGCCTTCGTTTCTTGTCACGGTGACGTCATAGGGCACGGGGGCCCAAGTTACGCTATCGTACTGCACTCCATACCTACAGAAACATTATATTTTGTTACAATGATGGTTGCACACGTTCGACTTCAAGGGAGTCGATGTTACCCTTCAAAACCGGAACGCAGTAATGCTCACATTACTGCTTCGCGGCAGAAATAGGTAAAGTGGTAGTACTCCACTGCTACTAAAATAGAATAGAAATGATTATGGAGAAAAAGTGTACTCACATTGGCATAGAGAGATGTGGTGCTGGAGGGTAGACTGGAGCAGGATGCAAGATGTTGTATGGCCCTCCGCCTACACCTTGCATTGATGGCTCCGCGCTATTAACATTATCAAGTTGGAAATGAATCTATGGTTATTCGGGCTCTTCATGGCGGACAGAGATTTATATATTTATTTCGTATCGCAACAGATCATATAAAATATTGACACGATAACAATATATACAATGTTTATTATGAATTTTAATACGTAATGTCTAATTTATGGCTGTGGCATAAGCTGAATGAAGTCCTTTTGAGTACCATAACAACCGCTCAAATGACAGTACAAATTGTCATATTTTATATTTTGTTTATTGCTTTTTGTCAATTTATACTTTATGTTGTTTTCGTATTGTTTATTTTTTGTTTTTCATTCTATTTTGTTTTGTTTGTCTAAGTATTATTACACTTTTATTTGTATTTGTGTTGTGGCGTTGCAATAAATGTCTATTCTATTCAGTATACTCTAACATCCCAGTAACACAGGATTCTTGTATGACATATGATAGATAATAACCAAGAAAAAAACCAACAAGACTTACTATCATATTACTAAGATGGTGTGGTACTGTTGTGATGTTTTGTGACGACGTACCCAAAGACTTAATTAATGCGATTTACAGAACACATAGAGTGAATAATATCTCCCTCTGAAGTCCCGGAATAATTAAAAATAAATGGAAATATGGCAGTTAATATTTTTTTTAAACACACTACCTTAGTAATAAATAGAGATAAAAAAAACAACCAATTTCGAAGAATTTCTAGTTCACAAAGCCGAACGAATCATATACGTTACTTGATTACTATATGTCCTACTATATTATTATATGTCCCGTTCTAGATCTCAGGGAAAGGGAATGGCTGAAAACCAGTGTTGAGCAAGGCTTTTGCCTCAGATCTCTGTATAAGATTTTTATCCATTGCTGGGTACGGGGTCCCTCTCAGGCGGGGGTTTAGGCCATCCGCCACGCTAGGCTATTGCGGGTTTGGGACTTTACACGTTTTCCGAGGGTTCAGAACCTCTTCAATGTACAGGTTCCAACACGATGTTTTCCGTCACCGAAAAGCTAATGAAATGAAAGTGTGTCTTAATGCATTGTAATTAGAAAATGTAATATTTTTATGTGATGCTTTATGAATGCTTTATTCTAATACTATTTGCAGAATTAATTTAATACACTTGGTAAATTTAAAATTAAATTTCGCACGTAAGTTTCGAGAAATTTAGAGGTGTGAGCCCGGATTCAAACCCACGGCCTCTGCTTGAGAGACGGTAGGTCAAACCAAGGCTCCGGGCGGCGTCGTGGTGAATGTTCACTGATCCTACGGCGCCGACTCAACCGGCGAGAGGGAAACCCGGGGGGGGTTTTAGTGGGGTAGGCCCTCCAGTCTGGAGGGAGAGTCCCCACATAACTCCTGAGTCTCCCTGGGCTCAGGGGTATCCATAAAGATTTCGCCCCGACAAAAAAAAAAAAAGGTCAAACCAAGGCTACTACGGCTTTTCTCTTACTGTGTGAACTGTGTAATAAGCAAAAAAATCTATACCGTCGCTTTATATTCTCAAACTCGAATCTTAAAAATCAAAGTAACTGAAATGCAAAAAATGTATTACATACATTTCCTTCATACTCACATACTGGCTTTTACATATTCTTAAAGTAATGCATCTAAATTAACACCATTGATAAGAAATTTCAAATAAATAGAAAGTTTTGCCTTCTCCTGAGTAATAACTCTTTATAAGATACGACTTTGAGAAAGTAAGGCAAAAAAAAAAAGGGTATTGGTTTTGGCCACTATTGTTAACTAATTGTAAGTAAAAACATGACTATTTTGTTTAGATTTTTTTCTCTTTTATTTTTAATCATTCTAGAATTCAGAGAGAGGTATTATCCGCTGTATTTGCTTAACTTGAAGTTTAAGTTAAATACGCCTAACTTTGATTTGATTAAATAAGTGATTTTACTCACGCAAGTAAAGGTGCGTGAGGTGAGGTAAGATGTGCATGTGGCGCGACCATTGTAGGTAGACCTAGAGGCTGGATGTCCGCTCTATTATGCCGTACTCCTAAAGTTACCTGAGAAACAAAAACATTAAATGAACACGGTTCATATCGTTCCTTTATCAACAAACGTCAAAAACCAACATCTTTCATTTAAATCAATAAATACCGACTGACTTAAATATATAAACCAAATTCATTTGTTTCAGTTGAAATTATAACAGCTATACACCTATATGCCTTGGAGTACACAATATATTCTAATCATCGTATTCTGGGTTTTAATATACGACACACATAGCTCACACACGCACGTACGTACGCACGCACGAGATCGCCCGACCGCCCGCACGCACGCCCGCACACACGCCCGCTCGCACGCACGTACCTTTCACTATATTTGTATTAACCTTGTATGCAATTTTGTTTATATTTGAGACGAAATAAAGTGTTTTTATTTTATAATGGCTCCATCTCTCCATATCTCTCAATTAACAATAGCCTTCAAATAAACGTCGCTTTGTGATCAGTCCGTAGGGGTGGGAGCCCCGATGTCCACAGACAAAGGCTTCAAACATATATAATTCCCTTCTTTGGCCTCGGCGCGGCGGTTAAAAAGGTGGACATACGACGATTCATATTCAATATTAGCTTGATAAAAGTTAATCAAATCGTAAGTTTTACTCAGTTACAGGCAAATGACGGAGGTAATTTAGCCATAAGAATATAAAGTTATTAATTTTGTTTGAAACTAATACTACAAAAAAAACTTCTTCCCAGACCACTCTATCCGAATGATAGGCTCTTTTTTATAATATTAAGTGATAGAACAAGCAAGTCGTGTGGTGGTGATAATCGACACGCTTGTACCTAACAGTTGCAGTGCTAGAAAGATCTAAGGAGCACTGCCACTGCGCAGTCACCCTGAGATATAAGTTGACAAGTCCCATGTGCCTGTAATTTCACCAGCACCCTTACCCTTCCAAATTGGAACGCTGTAATAGTCACACTACTGCTTGGCGACAGAAATAGGTAAGGTGGCAGTACTTCCCTGGACGAACTCTTTCACAAGGAACTCTACTGCTACAATCTCTCTCTGGAAGCCAAGAATCATATACATCTCCGCTTGAAACAGCTACTCTGACGTAAGCTACTGTTAATCATGTTATATGTTTAGGTATGAAGGACAGTATCTTCATGTCAAGATGATCGTATTTTTAAATAGTTACTTACATGACCCCTAGAAGCAGCTTGACAGACGTAAGCGACGGCTCGAGCGTGTGTAGCTCCGGCAAGCGGAATGCCGTCTACTGATGTTAGCAAATCCCCGGGGCGTAGGAGACCATCAGCTGGACCACCTGTGGTGAAAATAAGCTTCAAATACTAGTAATAGCTCAGTCGATAAACAATTGTTGGCAATAGTCAAATTTCGTTACGTTCTTGGCATCATCTGAATATACTAATAAGCGCCCAGTTACACGACGCGAAAGTTTTCGCGCGGCCGCCGCGCGGTTACCGCCCGGTTACCACGCTTTCACGTACATTACTGTCGAATCTGAATTCTATTTACTAGGCAACAATATTTCAATTCCTCGGAACAATACAACCGTGCGGTTGCGGCGCGGACCAAAGACAGGACAGCCTCGCCTTGAATAAAAACAAAGTGATGTTTATTTTTAAGTAAGTACAAAATTTGATATTCAAAGTTGTTCGAAATTAAGGTCTGTGAGAAACCTACTAAAGTTTTTTCTTCATTTACCAGCAGCTCGCTTTATTAAAAATTAATAGTACGAGTTGCTACCTGGCACAACGTATCCAACGGCGACTCTACTTCCATCCTCGGTGCCTCCGACTATCCGGAACCCGAATCCGGCGCTGCCTCGTGCTAGGCGTACTAGTACATCTGCTTCGGGATCTGTACTCCCACCTGCTTCTACCTGTAAGTAAAAAGTGGTTTTAGATATCGTAATAGCTTGAGGAATGTGAGTTGAGCAAAGTGAAGACGTCATGATCTTTCCAATTTTTTTTTGTTATGCAATGTTTTGTAATATTCACTCTTACAAAACATTGCAAAACGAAGGTGTTTCATTCTTATAAAATTTGAAATGTAGCAGAATTCACTTACATTTCGCCTATTTTTTGATATGTACATAATACACAGCATTCGTACATTGGCTATATTCAGAAAAATAGCTATGGGTTGTATTCCAGAACTCTACTCAATGCTCAAGTCAGGTTTTGAGCAGACTTGTGTATGATTTCAAGCACTGGAAATACGACTCTAATGGCAAGGACTTGAGTATGATTTCTAGTGCTTTTAGTCATACTCAAGTCCTGACTTGAGCATTGAGTAGAGTTCTAGAATACGACCCAAAAATTGCGTCTTCATGTATTAATAATATGCGTGGCTGTAGAGCATTTTCTGTAGCTACGTCACTGTAAATGTTTTTTTCTTTTCTTTTAAACTAATCGTGTACATTCACAAAAATTACATGATCATCATGTACGTCAGCCTTACATTACATGGGTAATATCATAATAAAACAAAATTGGGTGGCGTGGTCACAGAGCATGACGTAACTGAAGCGAGCAATAAATAACATGTCGTTATAATGAATGAATGAAATATTGTTTACAGCACATTAAAAATTACAATGACACCACAGAACATTAATGTAATATCAGAGTAAGTACTAATGTATAACAGGCGGACTTATTGCTAAGTAGCAATTTCTTCCCGGAAAAATTAGTATAAATGAAGGGATAGGACAGAAAAACCAGACCTAGGAGTTAAGAAATTGTTCCTTAACACGTCGTTTGAAGGAATAAAGAGGAACGGATCGTGGAATAGGCTCAATGAGAGAATTCCAAGGCCGTAGCAATGGCAGGTACACTAAACGAGTACAGCAAACGTTATTATTACGAGGTAATTAAATACTGTTAAAACAAATGAAAATGTTCATACCTGTGGGTAATTAGGCACGTAAACTGTATTAGGTTGTGCCAGGGAATCAGTTTCGTAGCAAGATGGGGATCGTCTTGACACCGGCGAATGCATATGTCGAGGTGGTGATGTCTCTCGTAATCTATAAGGATGATTAATTTTTTTTTATCTTATTATAAAGGCGGCATCCTTGACCACTAAACAAGTTCAAACAGGTAACAAAACGAGAGTACAGTCGTGTAGTTTATGAGAAATTTTACCATTTTTTCGAATATAAGTCGGGTATATTTGTTTTCTCAAACAAACCATTGTTTTGACTTACAGGAGCCATGGTCACCATTGAGTCAACGATGGTCACAGCTGAATTTCGAACAGAAGAAATTTAAAAATTGATTCCTTTGCTATACTGACATGTTGTGCAATTCATACTGTAATATTATATTTAAGAAATAAATAAACTAATAATAATAAATCTTCATAGATAATTTTAGAACTATAGCAAGGAATTTTAGTGGCAGTGGAGCTCCTTGTGAAAGAGTTTCTCCAGGGAGTTCCTATTCCCACCGCCAAGCCGTAATATGAACATTACTGCGTTCCCGTTTCGAAGGGTAAGGGTGCTGGTGAAATTACAGGCACATGGGACTTGTCAACTTATATCTCAGGGTGTCGGACGCAGTGGCAGTGCCCCTCAAATCTATGTGATTTATACTGGCACTTCAACTGTTAGGGACAGGTGTGTCGCTCACCACCAGGCACACTTGTTCGTTCCGTCACTTAATATTATAAAAAAGGTATAGACAATGTCAACTAAAAATAATGTGTAGAGGACAATGGTATAAAGACCACTTAGTGAATAATCACGAAAATATTAAAATCGTGTAGGAATTATAAAGTTTACCTTAACGGTGACCCCTTAATACGTCCATTGGAAGAGTTATTGGAAGGCGATTGGCTTTGTAGTCTGGTTGAAGGAGAGTTCGCTAGCAATCTGTCTGTTGCACTATTGGTTGATGGCGAATGACTTCGCAGACGGCCTGTGGAAATAAAACTAGATTATTATGAGACCAAGCCAACCCTGACTACTCATAATATCATTAATAGAGATCGGAAAAGGTTGAATATATTTACCTTAACTTCATACAACTAATATTATTATTATAGGCACGCTCACTTCCCGTTACGCACTGTACAACTAGCGGTTGCCACCGCTAAGCTGTCGTTTCTAAAGTCCCCTACCAAATCTCCTCATTGGTGGCGGAGCTGTGAGGTACTCTCACTTTCCGACGCCGAAAAACGAGCTGCCGTCTGTACAGTAAAAACCAAAAATATTTAGACCAAAAGATGTACCTGAGTTAGACGGTGAATGTCGCATTCGGCTGTTGGCTGGAGACTGTCTGGCCAGACCACTAATAGCAGCTGTCGTGGGGGAATGCAGCATACCATCTTCAGGGAAACCTGGTTTATAAGATTATTATATAGAAAATAATACCAAACACTTATGAGCAGTAATGTGGCTGGTGTATCTACCAACACCAGCCTTAAAGACCGTTTACACGGGACCAATCGACGAGCCATTCCATTAACCCAAGCCATTATTGACGTCGTGTAAATAGAAATAATCCCTTATGTAGTGTCTCTCTCTCTTGTGTGAACGTGCGTTCTGAACCACTCCACTAGTTTGCATTGGCGTTTACTAAAGAATCTTAAAGAAACTTATTGTAATACTGGCTAGTGTAGATGGACGTTGCGAATTCCGCACTTATCATTATACTGGCTTAAAGGCTTGGCTGTTAATTGGCCCCGTGTAAATAGGCCATAACGCCTATTCTAGCACATAATAAACAATAACTAGATAGTAAATCAGTCACCCTACCACTAGATGGTGTTGCATTGTAAATAATAATACCAGGGACGAGCAGGTATTTGTAAGGCTTTTGAATATAAATCGGCATCTTATTACAGAATAGTATAAGCAGTAGACATACTTGTGAAAGAGTTCATCCAGGGAAGTACTGCCACATTACTTATTTCTGCCGCCAAGCAGTAATGTCAGCATTACTGTTTTTGAAGGTTAATGGTGCTTGTGACTTGTGAACTTACGTCTCAGGGTGTGGGGCGCAGTGGCAGTGCCCCCCAGATCTTTGCGATTTAAAGGTCTGCGTGGCAATGCAATTGTTATGGACAGGCGTGTAGCTTACCACCAGGTGTACTTGTTCGTCCCTTCATTTGGTAAATAAAAAATTCCCGGCCCGGAAATCGAAACCAGGACCTCTGTGTGGCAGACCAGCACGGTAACCGTTCGGCCAACGAGGTAGTTGAAACGGGCATGCGTGAAAAGACTGACGGGAGTGCAGGAGACTAAAGAAGTTAGTCGGTGATGTAGCAGGTGGAAGTCTATCTACTTCCACTATCTTTGATTAATTTGGTTGATATTTATATACTGGACTGAATGATGGTTATGCATCTTACAAAACTCCCAATACTCAACTTCATTGTTTTTGCGAGCGAATACTTAATCAAGTGCTTACGCGTCCTACTTTTTAGCAGTTGGCTAAGCATAGTTAATTACGGACCCAATCGACCGTGCTTGTGGGTTCATTATTCATGCTTTATTAAGAAGTTATTGGCAACTTTCACCATTATGGCCTTTCGCGGATTATAATTATACAGAAAAAACGACTAGAGCTCCGTGCTCTTAATGCATGCAAATAAGACCAGCCCAGCAGCAGTAGATTTCGTCCAGGAAAGTACTGCTACGTTACCTATATCTGCCACCAAGCAGTAATGTCAGCATTACTGCGTTCCAGTTTTGAAGGTTAAGGGTGCTGGTGAAATTACAGGTACATGGGCCTTGTCAACGTATGTCTCAGGGTGACGGGCGCAGTGGCAGTGCCCCTCAGGTCTTTGCGGTTTAAAGCTCTGAGTGGCACTGCAATTGTTATGACAGGCGTGTAGTTTACCACCAGGCGCATGACCTATTCGTGTCGTCTCTTGGTATAATAAAAATAATTTTAAGGTTCATTTATCGTGTTATATCTATTCAGATTCACTTAAAAATTATAAAATATAAGTTTAGACTTACCTCCGTTATCACTGCTATCGGCGACGCTAGCGTTCCCTCTCCAGTAAGCAGCACTCATGTCAACATGTACCGTCGGAGTGGGGACCTCCCCCCAGTTACCATTCTCCCATCTCCGTCCATCCCAACCGTTACCGTTACTCGTTCCTTCGTGCCACTTTTGTCCATTCTGATCCCATTTTTGACCATTATGATCCCACTTCTGTCCATTTTGGTCCCATTTCTGTCCATTCTGGTCCCATTTCTGTCCATTCTGGTCCCATTTCTGTCCATTCTGATCCCATTTCTGTCCATTTTGGTCCCATTTCTGTCCATTTTGGTCCCA
>NW_020653743.1:13083800-13178614 GCF_003589595.1 Hyposmocoma kahamanoa | reverse complement strand
TCCCATTTCTGTCCATTTTGGTCCCATTTCTGTCCATTTTGGTCCCATTTCTGTCCATTCTGATCCCATTTCTGTCCATGTTCGTCCCATTTCTGACTCTCAGCCCAATTTCGAACGTTACTAGAGTTATCCATCCAGGTTTCTCTTTCCTGCCATTGGTTGTCAGGCTGATTATCTGTCCAGGGTGTGACAACTGGAAGGGTGAGGCGTCCTCCAGGGGTGCTACTTCGTCGGCGCCGATCAATTAAGCTTTCTCGTTCACGTGATTTGTGTTCGGGAACCGCGTACGTTGCTTCTGTTATACAAAACAGAATAATTACATGGATATTGTATACATGTGAATTGAAGGATATTTGCATTGACGGTGAGTTTACAGTTTGTTAGGTATCGGGGAAACGCTAACAATGTAATAGTTACCTGGTCCCAAACTAGAGGATACCTGTACTATGAGCACAAGAGCAATGGAATTGCCCTGGAACCCAGAATACCCAGAAAAGAAACAATTTAGAAAAGTTCATTTCCAAATTGGTCCTACAGGGAATTGAACTAGGGACTACCTAATACAGGTATAGTACGGTGGTCAGACATAACAGATAGAATACTAAACCTGAATTCATCCCATTCAGTCTTTCTCTCAAAGTATCTTGCGTATGAAGAGCTGGAGACCTCAACTGCTCTGCTGTTGGTGTTTTGCTTCTGTTGCCCATTTGGTTGACGTTCGACGCTATATGAAAAAATGTACAACTCTCGCAAGGTTACTTGGAAATTGATAAAGAGTGTATTTTACAAAAGAAAAAAAACTATAAAATGTGGTATTTTTAAGTTCATTGAATGTCACAATGTTTAACTACCATGATACTCATTTATTTTTGTGAAATTACTCCACTAGTCAGTTTGTAATAATTATTATTGCAAACATAGAACACTAAGAGAAAAATCCTTCTATCCGGCTGGATTCAAATCGATATACAATGTGTTTCTAAAAGTAAAAGGTAGCGGAGAACTGTTTCATCATATTTTTTTTGTTTAACAGATCTAATGTATCAAAACAATCAAAATTAGTACAATGTAATGTCAAAAACAGCATTCAGAGAAAAAGCTGCGAAAAGAATTTTTCATTTTTTTTACATTTTGAGGTAAATAGCGTGTCGGCTTTAGACGCCGGCTATTATCACGGGCTCACTGTGGCAGTCTCTTGAAGAGAGTGTTGTACTTGCCAATATTTTCCAGTGTTTTAGTTAGGTGGATAGTCACTCAGGTCAGCGATTTAAAATTGTTTGAATTTGTAAAATTATGAAACATTATAATTTGTGAAGTTTACGAGGCCATTTTATTATTCGATAAGGGGAACGACAAATTCCTCAAAATAGCATAAAAATGATAAATTTTACTTAAAAAAAAAGAATAGTGTTAAGTCATAATAATTGTACTTTGCAAAGTTAGCTGTTTCGGGTTATTCCCAATAAACAAACATTAATTGGGATTTTTTTTACCACTGGCAACTATTGGGACATTTTAAATTTCATTTGTCGCCAGTGGCTACAACAGATTTTTTTATCCCATTTGTCACCACCTGGTAACATATGTTTTTTTCCCCATTTTTCGCCAGTAGAAATCACCACTGGCAACAACTGAGATTTTTTTATCCCGTTTGGCACCACTTGGTAACATATGGGATTTTTTTCCCATTTGTCGCCAGTGGGAACAAAGCCAATGGTGATAACTGGGTATAAGCCGCTATTTCTATTGAAAAACTAATAAATGACGAGCTCGTATGTGGAATAAACTGCCTAATTAGTCCATGTTATAAGGACCCTTCGCCGCAGTACTTACTTGAAGGTTGAACTCTAGTAGCAGATCTGCTCCTTGGAGCTCTGGCTACTGTGTTGTTTCTTCTCCATACTCGGAGCTTAGTTTCGTGCATTGCTGGACAGTCTTTCAATGCCTAAAAACAGGAGAAAAAATGTAGATCACGGAAAAAAATGTAATAACATTTTTATTGGGATCTATATTTGTAATAGATACTAAGCAGCTAGGCTTCATGGAATCCAAATGCCCCCGTGGCCATACGGTTAACAAGCTGGTCTGCCACGTAGAGGTCCCGGGATCGATTCCCGGGCCGGGAGAAATATTTTTAAGGCCTATATTTATTTCTCTCGTGAGTTGGGGTGTAATTTGTGATTGTTTATTTGTGTGTCCAACGTCCATGGCACCCGCGATCATAGAATAATAAATACAGTAGAAATGGTTAGTTAACGTGTGACGCGTGCCAACAGTTGGTCTCGGCTTTGTATGGTATGGTTTCTCCAAAATCGTAGAAAATATGGTCGCTTCTTTTTTTTGTACTAATAAATAACTCCAATTGTTCGTCGGTCAGTAATTAACCGCTAGATGGCAGCACATTGGTTCAAATTTCAATATAGTATCAAACGTAAATGGCAATAATACGTATTGATGGTATTGAACTTTTAACGACATGCCAACACAGTAAAGTTTAAATTATATTAACAATACAGAATTTGTTTAGGAAATGAAACTTTCGGGCCCTTTACAGGTCCCATGGTCACGGTTGACTGGATGGGACCTGTAAAGGGCCCGAAACGTCAGTTTGTTTGAAAAAACAATTATACGCGATTTAAATCCGGAAAAATAGTTTCATTTCCTATGTGTAACAATCGCGAAAACCTAAGAACTTGATACAGAATTTGAAGCTACGACCAATCAATATCAAGATTTTGTAGTGTTTCAAATTAAGAATGTGTGAGCTTTGTTGCCATCGGTTCTGGTGGTAATCGAGGCTTAAGGCACTTCTATTGTTTTTTTTTCTCCCGTGCCCGCGATACTGGTTTCCCTAGTGCGTGTATATGAAAACTAACAGAAGTGAACCTAAATATGGAAGCAAAACGAATGTAAATGCGACAGCAAAGATGGAGGAAGCAATGGGGACACGTTATGAAACCTAATTTTGACCAAAACCATAATGACACTGTCAAATACGGGACCACAGGGGAAGAAGCCCAGAACATGTCACTTAATATATTAGATGTTCCAAAAAACTTGAATCAGACTCTTGCAACAAGTACCCCAACAGAAAGTCAAACATCAAGAAGAGAAATTAATGACGAAAAAGCGCCTAAAATACACTATATACAAAAAGTTGTCAAAAGTGCAAAGCCTAATGATACACTGAATGAAGTCCCTAAGAAGTCAATACTTGAAACATTTAACCCAACACAGATAGAAAATAAACCAGATAAAAATAAAAATAGTAACACAAAAATCACCACAAGTGAACTTAAACATGAAAGTGACATAGTGTGTGTATGTTAAAAAATCTAACTTACTTGAACTACATGTTGGTGAGGCGCGTGCCGAACGTCCGTGTCACCAATTTGAAGCAGCAAATCACCTTCGCGGAGACCTGCGCAGCGGCTACGGTCCAGTACCTACAATTGAATATGGTCCATTTGAATTTCGTAGTGCGTTTCACGTGATACACAACAATATTGATTGAATGACCGTTTTTATGCAAATATTTTTTCCGATTACATTTTAGATTTTTGTTTTCATTATTGTCTAATTGCCCATTTTGAACTGCCTACAGCAATCAAGTTACAAAGATTTTTTTTTAAATATGGTAAACGATCACTAGCTACAGGTTTCATACCACGGTATAATTTCTTTTAATTTTTCTGATATTTCGAAACGGTTACACGTTCCATGGTCCTTTTTTTAATAATACCAAATGACGGGACGAGCAAGTCGTGCGACTGGTGGTAAGCAACACGCCTGTCAATAACAGCCGCAGTGTCACACAGAGATTTAAATCGCAAAGATGTTAGGGGCACTGGCATTGCGCCCGTCACCCTGAGACATAAGTTGACAAGTCCCATGTGTCTGTAATTTCACCAGCACCCTTCAAAACTTGGCGGCAGAAACCACCAGTTAACTTGGTCAACTGTGTTTCAGTAGTAACTGGTAGTAAAACGGACAGCAAAGGATTCTATCTATGATATTTTAAAATTCTATGTACTCGTGCAAAAGGGCACTCCTTCGAGTTTCTTATTCATTCTTTTCAGGAGAATCTCACTTACGAATGAGTAGTATAGTACAATCCTTTCAACAGTTGTAGTGTAATTTGTTTATGTACGAAATAAAGGTAGCACACCTTTTTAACCTTCTGCCCGTGCACACTGTCGGCTATAGTAAAACCGAATCCCGCGGCGCCTCTACGCAGAGTGAGCACTAACTCCCTGCCAGGTTCGCTTGTCGCACTCCTGTCATTGCGTGGATGGTCTGTGTAATAAACGAAGCTTTTATTAACAATGATTCCAATTTAAATTTATTTTCGTTCATACATACATATAGAATATCGTCTGCTTAAAGGTAAAACCACATAAGTGACACTCCACAAATCCACATAAAATCTCCAATTTATGTACCTGTTGTAAGAAAATCACCATGTTTCTGCAAATAAAACCACTTATTGAGAAATGAAATGAAATATTTATTCGCAAGAAAACACGATAAGAAAAGATATTATTATACAAGGTGTCAAGAACACGTGCTGCACCAGATACTGTCACGCAAATATTAAAATAAATTGAAGTTAAATAATGTCATAAATTAAAATTATACAATTTGTCAAATAAGCAATGTCATATAAAATTAGTTTATAGTTTATTGTATTATGAGTTTATAGTTTTCTTGTTATTGAGTTTCACCTGCAGAAAGATAGTGATTTTCTTATCATAGCTATATAAAGACTTTATGTAGAAATGTCACTTATGTGGTTTTACCTTTAAACAGACGATATGCAAACGTATAAAATATAAAGAGGAGATATATTCTAGTTTTTTTATTTGAATTCAATATCATGACATGAGCACGGACGAAAAACTGCGAGACTGAGGCGCCACCTGCAGGTTACAGAGTGTATCGCACGCTCCCTCTGCCGGCGGACCTCGACGGAGTCTCGGTGGGGAACATTGGTGGTAGGCGAGAGAGGTCAAAGTGGTGGTTCGAGTCTCGGGCTGCACACACGCTATCTAGATATTGTCCTACGTTTCGCCTAGTGTCTATATTGATCGTTAAAATTAATAGGAAGTACAAGATGTTATTCGATTTCATAGTGATTAAAACACACAATGTAACTATTAAACTTAATCTCATTGCACGATCCCTAAATCTGTCCAAACGGTGTCTGAAGATTCAGTTTTAAACCATGACGGTTATAACATATCCACATTTAAATCATATAAGAACAGGCGTTCTTATTAAAATGTATATGAATAATAATTGATTTCGATACAAGTAGGCCAACTGTCAAAGAATGCAATAACGCAGTAATCACTAGGACTTCGTAACATTCACAATCCAGAAGTTTTTAGCAAAATTTTACCTTCTTTCACAATCTATCGATAATAATGTCGACTACAACTACATGACTATTTAAAATTTTATGAAAATTGGCAACCTCGCAAATGTCATTTCACTCCGGCTTCAGCATAATCCAATATTCATGACGGAGATTTTTTTGATGAAATGGACGTTTCTTGTGTTTCCTGGTCACGCATAGTACCAGCTGACTAACAATGGCATACCCTCGTTCGTTAAGTTAAATGTAAATAATAATAATAATAAATTCTTTATTTAAACAGAAAAGTTACATGTCATTGTAGGCCCTGGCTTCCGAGCTAGGTTCAAAGACCTGTGTTACGGAAATCAGTGTCTTCTCATAATTAGTGACACTTATTTATTTCTGGCAGTTAAAGTATCTGCTATTAATATAACATTTACTAATATATATATACGTATATACATATTTATGTGTGTTTGTTTGTTTGTGTGTGTGTATGTGTGTTTGTGTGGGTGTGTGTGTGTGTGTGGGTGTGTGTTTGTGTGTGTATTATTTGATACGCTGTGTGGAGGAGCTATTTTTACGAGTTACAAATAAAACACACCTGTAGCAAGCGACAACAAATGATCCGCCGAAGGGCATCTGGGCGGCGCTGGTGCTGGTTCGCTGGAGCCCAGCTCGTCCAGGTCGAAGGAGCGCGACAGTAGGCGCCGTTGGTTGGGGCTGTGGGGGGCTGGGGAGGAGTCTGGCTCGTCGCGGGTTGAGTTCGGGTCGACGTGGTTAGGGGAGTCTAGATTGAATCTGGAATACGAATTACAAACGTTACACACAAATGCTTCATATATAGATATTCATACATATTTTCACTTCTCATGCTCTTAAAGTTCGTATTTATGGGTGTAGGCTGCATGAAATAGGATTTTATGGTCTAGTGCATAAAATAAAATCGTCGTTTAAGATCGAGGCAATGACGCCTGCGCCAACAGCCACCCACCCTAGAACTTTATAAAATAAAGTTTTACTTTTGTTTTTTTAATCCGTGTTATATTACAAAATTTAAAAAGTAGGCAATAGTAATTCTAATAAGTATAAGAAATAGAAATGCATAAAAAAACAAAAGCTAAATATAACTGAGCATTATGTAGTCCGACCTGAGTCACGTGTAGAAAAAAAGTAGTACATTGGCGGAAAGTTCTTATTTTTTCTTGGCAATAGTTGTGTTATCGTTTATTTGTAATATTGCTGTTTAATTTCCTCGCAATCGAAGTGAAAAGCAGAGTGTATAACTCGTTCATAAAACTCATTTTACCCTCGACTTAAGTATCCACTCATTAAGTATCATACTCGTCTCGAGTACAATCAGTGTTGGGCAAAATTTAATTGTTCTGACAATTAAAGATTGACAATTAATTAATTGTCAATTGCTAAACAGCAATTAACGATTGATCAATTGTTAGTTGCGAGAACCGCAACTGATTTAATTGCAATTGATTTCAATTGAATTGATTTTTTAATCTGATCGTATTTCTGATTGAAATTTAATTGATTAACGCCCAACACTGAGTACAACGACACGTTTTGTGCACGTGTTGTACAATGTACTATTATTACACTTCTATATGGTTTCCTTAGATCTAGAATACATTTAAATTATTGTCTTTCAGACTTTTTTTATAATACCAAGTGATGGGACGAACAAGTCGAGCGCCTGGTGTTAAGCGACACGCTTGTCCATAATGTTGCAGTGCTACTTAGCTTTAAAGCGCAAAGATCTGAGGGGCACTGCCACTGCACCTGTCACCCTGAGACATAAGTTGTCAAGTTCCATGTGCCTGTAAATTGTCACCAGCACCCATGGTACGCCCGGGTTCTGATCAGATTTTTTTCAAGCCGGGTCCACCGGAGACACCTACACTAAAAATTAAGTATATACGGAAAACATTCGCAGGATATCCTGCTAATTCTTTATAGGTGCCTAGTCAAAAAAATAAAGAAGTTAAAACAGATATTTCTTGTAATCATTAATACAAAGACATTAACTCAGAAAAAATTCCTTCGATCCGGTCGGATTCGAACCGACGTCTTCTTGCACGCCGTGGCAGACGCTACACCAACTAAGCCACGGAACGAACCAACGGACCCAACGAATTTTTCTATGTGTTTGCGTCGTGTCTTTGTATTTGGTTTTTCAACGATTTTTTAGTCGTAGCGCCATCTATGAGAAATCTATGAAAGATTTAATATAACAGTACTAGTAAGTAGGTAAGTAAGTAAGTAGGTAATATAACAGGACTAGTAAGTCCTGGCGAGAGATGTCGCTATTCACTGTATTTTAATTTTTTATTGAATTGATATTCAATTTTTTTTTGTTTTTTTGTGAAATTACTCCACTAGTTTGTTGTAATCATTAATACAAAGATCGAACACTCAGAAAAAATAGGTATTTCTTATTTAAATTCTTTAATTATATAGGATGGCTATTTTAAAACTTTCGAGGATCTTCAGCAAAACGGTTTATGACATCTTCTATGAAAGAATCGTCCATAATCGACTACAGTAGACAGAATGGACGCATAGGTACGACCATGCCAGCACCCTAACCATTCAAAACCGGAACACAGTAATGCTGACATTACTGCTTGGCGCTTACAAGCGTTAAAATATTAAGGGATCATGTATAAAGGTGATTTAAATAAAAAAATATACAGTATGATTTTTTTTACTGGGACGGTATGGGGAAATCTGAAACCATAGGAAATATTTAATATAAACGTCGCATAGTTGGCATAGCGTCCGACACGGTTTACTAGAAGACGCCGGTTCTAATCCGGTCGGATCGAAGAAATGATTTCTAAATGTTCGAACTTTGTATTAATAATTATTACTATATCAAATTTTTAACAAACCGAAACAAAGATCTGAAAGACATGGAAAAATTCGTAAACGTCCGCTGGTTCGTTCCGTGGCTTCCTTGTGCCTCTATCTTATGTCCTTGTCATTTTGAAATTGTGCAAAAGAGAGCAGCCTATACTAAGTCGTTGAACTATAGCAGCATATAAAACATAAAGGAAACGTCATAGTACCTGGTTCTTAATGCTCTGGTCAATTGCTGCATAGCAGTGGCATCGGACGGCGGTGCAGTGGTATTATCGACAGCTAGTGTACTCAGGACTCGAGTGTTCGGGTCTTCCGTGTCGACTGATAACGGGTAACCTAAAAATGATATAATTATGTTGTATAAAATTTATTTTAATGTTAATAACGCACACACACAACACAGCCCCACACTAGGGAAACCCTGTGTCGCGGGGGCTATGGACACACACATAGACAACCACAAATGACACCCAAACTCACGAGATAAGTAAATGTAGGCCATACTAATATTTCTCCCGGCCCGGGAATCGAACCTGAGAACTCTGCGTGGCAGTCATAGTAACCGTTCGGCCACGGAGGCAGTTAAATGAAAAATAAAGTTAATATTATATGAAAACAATTTTATGAGTGAATTCTACAGTTTTATATTTATCTATTTAAACACTATATTGTACACAAAGTAAATTGCGAATTTTAAGAAATAATTTATAATATTAGTGTACAAAGGCGAGCTTATCCCATAAAGGGATTTCTTCCAACTAACCTGTAAAAAACTGACAGGAAAGTTGATTTTGAGTTGGCAATAAAAATAAATAAATTAAAAAGAAATTGAACGCTATTGTACTCAATAAATACACAAACAAATTTATTATATCAAATGTAATACAGTAATGTCGATATACTTATACACATAAAATCTATAGCAAAATGATTGCATATAATAAATCGAAAAATTATTATATAACTACATCTGCCAATTAAGTTAGTGGAGTCGATCCTTCAAGACCTCACTATTTTTATTTCATCTAAAACTGGCAGCCCACTAAACATTTACATCCTCTATTTAAAAACCTCGCTATATGTACAGAGGGCAGCACATTATACTACACATTGACGGATCTTGTTCGGTTGCACTGGAGGCGATATTCGAATAACTTTTTTACAAAAAAGAAACCGACCTCAAGTTTGTGGAATTACATCTATTTGCCAAGTTGTATTGATGATTCTTTTTTGTTGGAAAGAGGGTACCCCAGATGTGGTTCCATTTAATTTTGAAGAAACCACCTATAAGGGTGGCAAACTAGGGGATGAATGACGTTTGAGATCGGTTTTTTTGCTGTTTTATTTTAAGAGTTGAAAGGCATAACGATATCAGTATTTTTAAAGATGTCTTTAGCGCCGTATTATTACTAATAATATTAATTTCTTTCATTGTAGAGAATTGTAAGAATACTAGAGAAGAATGTCACCTCGAACAAGGTGCAGCGTGACTTCTGCACCCGGCGGAATGGACTGGAAGATGTGCGCGACCTGCGCGTGCGACAGTCCGCGCACGGGCCGCGTGCCCACTCCCACCACCACGTCGCCTGGCCGCAGGGCTCCTGTTCCGATCAACACATTTCAATATCAGTAATATTCTAAATTACAGTTTCGTTACTATAAGGAGGAAGTGAGTGACTGATTAACGTTTATACAACAATAATAACTGGTGGGCACGGGTTTCTTTAGAAGGAGAATGTTTTCATCATAGTCAATGTGCCCGATAACTACACCAACTGCCTGGTCTCAAACTAGGAAATCCCCTATACTATGAGTACCAGAGCAACGGAATTCTAGGGCACTTCCCAGAACACCCACACCAGAAACATTTTAGAAAGTTCATTTTCCAAATTGGTCCTACCGGGAATACAATACTATTTGTAAACTATTTTTTAACATTATTATATGAAAAATAGTTTATTTTCAATGTGTTGTGAAAGGCGAGAGAAGACCGTGAGAATAACCTAAAGAAAATTATACTAACCGTCTATCCAAGCAGGGCTGTGGGGCACAATGCTGCGAATTTGGAGGTAGCCTTCTGTTTCAGGTATTCCTTCAGCACCTATTAATGTGAAGCCCAGACCCTGGAATAAAGATAAATATACTTTATTGCATACACGTCATCATCATTTCAGGCGTAAGACGACCACTGCTGAACACAGGCCTCTCCCAAAGAACGCCACAACGACCGGTCCCAAAGAGAACTAGGGGTCTGATTTTGTTTTTGTCATCAATTGTGGGGGTTTTGCCATAATCGCCGCGCTTGGCACTCGTGAGCGTTGTCTCTGCCTTTCCACATTGCTTGCTGATCCCTTAGTAGCCTTGTACGACACCCGCGGGAAGAGTAATGTGATTCTACTCTAAGCCGGAGACCACGCGGCGGATTGCATACACAATACAAAAAAAAGTGAAAATAAAAGTTTTATATAAGAATATATTAGTAAGCCCGAAACGTTGGTCACTGTTGACCGTGACCACGGGACCTGTAAAGGGCCCGAAAGTTGGTTTGTTTGAAAAAACAAATATACACGATTTAAATCCGGAAAAAACTTAATTTCCTATTATAATATAATTCTTTTAAGATGAAGAATAGAGTGTTGGTAGGTAGTGGAAACCGTACTTTTGGAATAATAAACGCACATGTGATCATACGTCAAAAATGCTTATAACACATGAAAGTCATAAACTACATGAAACAAATTGTGTATGTGTGAAATTTTATAGCTGCAACATTTTCGTTCGTAGAATCATTTACCATTAAAGTTGTCATTTTGCACATGTGGCCTTATTACATAAGTGTGCGAAATGACATAGCTAGTACTATACTATTCTATTTTCAAGTTTCTGGCTTCTCTCGAAGAATTCTGCCAATATTTGTGATTTCCAGTTACACAGGGAACGTCTAATGTCTACTACCTAATCTAACCCTACGTCTGTCGCTAGTAAGACCTGCTGTCATTACCTGTACTTAGAATGTTGTGTTTTGCGAATATGGTGTTTGAAGAATGTGGTATCTTGCGAAAATGATATTTTGTGAACATGATGTCTTGTGAATATCATGTTTTGCGAACATGATATTTTGCGAATATGACACTCAGCGACAGAGGGGTCTAGTCAGTCATGGAAGATAAAATATACGAGTAGTCCATTTCACATAGCATGGGGAAATGTGTGTGTAACTTCAAATCTGAAATTTTGAAGTTTCCAGAGACGTAGTAATGTAAAAACGAATGAAAAAAAATCTAAAAGAGAGTCGATTTAGAAACAATAATTTAAGAACAAATAATAAACAAAATAAAAAGGATTAAATTATTATGTTATTAATTTACTTAAAAGAATACACAACGAATTTAAAAAACCAACAACAACCAATCAAAAAGTCAATAGTACTGAAATGAAATATGAACAATTAAAACAAAAGAAAACCACCCGCATATAATGCATTTATATTGACGTGAGTGATATACAATAACTGGCTTTTCGATTTATCGATTCTGTAGTGTAAATGTCTATGGATACTTATTCCGTTTTACGCATCAAGTAGTTGGGGTAATTTATCTTTATCATTTCATTATCTATCTTACTATTCTACTTAATATTTTTTAACCGACTTCAAAAAAGGAGGAGTTTCTCAATTCGACTGTATATTTTTTTGTATGTATGTTACACAATAACTCCGGTATTTGTGAACCAACTTTCATGATTCTTTTTTTTTTGTTGGAAAGAGCGTACCTCCATAGTGGTCCCATTTAATTTTGAAGAAAATCATCCACCTCTAAGGGCGGCTGTTCACGCATGACGATTCATTTTTATAAATAGTGCCTAAATTTTATTATAAGGAGCAATTATTTTAATGGTTGATTTTGCTATTCTCCAATTCAAGGCGTTTTTCTCTCTCAATCATCGAGTATATAACCAGAAATAGAGACGAAATAAGGGCCATATATTCCTGGTAACACATTAGCGATACAGCTCTTATAAATATCAACTCCCGTTTGCACTGAAATATAGACAGGCCAACTACCTGACCTGTGTGTCCGTCTCCGTATATTCCAAAAAATATTCTGTATGTATTGTAGTAAAGATAATATCTCTAACAATACCGTGCTGTTTTATTCGGTGGTGTAGGAAAAACAGCAAAACATCTAATTACAAAACAAACGGAATCACATTTCATCGGTAATTAAATATTAAATATGTAATTTTGCAATTTTAGTTCATTATAGCAAAGCTCAAGTTAACTGGTCGATTTGAAGTGAAACAGTTGACGACATCCGTTAATTGTTTCGAACTCGGGCTAGCCAATCGGAGCGCAGTTGTCACGGTAATGATTTATGGCAGAATAGTTTTGAAACAAATTAAATGACATGTCGTCTCTATTTCTGGTTATATCGATCCTCGATTTATCGATTCTGTAGTGTAAATGTGTATGGATACTTATTCCGTTTTACGCATCAAGTAGTTGGGGTAATTTATCTTTATCATTTCATTTTCTATCTTACTATTCTACTTAATATTATCTACTTAATATACTGTAATTTTTACTTAAAATTACAATTGCAACAAATATTGTTTGTTTTTAGTATATTATAACTAATTTACTATTTGTTCTTGTAACCTGGTTGAAAGATTAGTTAAAAATAGTATGCATGCAACGTAAAAATTTGAAATATCACAGTACCCAACCTAGTGAAATGAATGCATAATAAAAAAAATAATTTTTACATTACCATCATCATATTTACACTAATCATTGATAAAACACTGTTGCGAGTTATTCACTAAGAAATATTATTTATGTTTATTTTCACAACTTCACACGATAAAGTTACGCCAGACGTTTGCTGACTTTTTTAACTAATGAGTACCAATGTACTCTTATTTAAGAACGCCCAGTTAATTACCTGTAGGTGATAGGTAAAGGAAGGACCTTAAGCTCTTATTTTAGAATTTAGATGTTGTTACAAACATTGCTTTAGAAAGCTAAAGTTCACGCAATGCTTAAAGCCATTAAATCCTATCGTCGTTTGTTTTTTATTTAATATATTTTATTTAATCTTATGAGTGATTATAAATGCCTTATTAAGACCCTCATTCTCTAATAAAATTACTACTTGACACTGTCACAAATTCACGAACATTGCGCGCAAATGTGTATCCTGAGTTGGATACATCCAGCACCAGACAATCTTGAACGCACCACCGTTCCAAATCTGCGGCCTTAAAGGTTGTTTACCTCTCACCTACAGAAATTAAACTGAAAATTAATAGCTAGCGGCGCTACGTCCGCTCGCCATTATTCGTGAGGCGCACTATATTAATGATTTTTATGAGGTTATTTCGTTAATACCAGACGTGCCAATTTCAATCCCTCTTTCGACATTCAGGCACGTCTTGGTACTAGCAAAGATATGATAAAACAGTGTAAGATAGATTTGCTAAACTAACGGATAACTCACGTATTTAAGTTGCATTTTGGCTCTACAAGTTTCGAATCAACCTGTGGTCCTTAATTATGAGATTCCGAGTCAGTGACTCGACGGAAACTGCGCATCAAAGCCCTGACAGCTCGGTCGGTCAGTAAGGCTGCGGGCGCATGTGGCTGCGTCGAGCAACTATCCTCGTTTGCTGCATTTTTATTTACAACACAGTAGTGTTAGGTAATACTTTAGTGATTAGTGTGGATACAGATTACTAAAGATCTGTGCTACCTCACCTCGAATTCAAATTTCTCCCGTTCTGACATGGTTCATTTTGCTAGGAACAACAGGGACGCTGGCTTTCATCGAGTATATAACCAGAAATAGAGACGAAATAAGGGCCATATATTCCTGGTAACACATTAGCGATATAGCTCTTATAAATATCAACTCTCGTTTGCACTGAAATATAGACAGCCCAAGTACTGACCTGTAGGTACGTCTCCGTATATCCCAAAAAATATTCTGTATTTATTGTAATAAAGACAAATGTCTAACAATGCCGTGCTGTTATATTCGGTGGTGTGGGAAACAGCAAAACATCTAATTACAAAACAAACGGAATCACATTTCATAGGTAATTAAATATGTAATTTTGCAATTTTCGTAAATTATAGCAAAGCTCAAGTTAACGGGTCGATTTGAAGTGAAACAATTGACAACACCCAATGACGACACCCGTCAATTGTTTCGAACTCGGGCTAGCCAATAGGAGCGCAGTAGTCACAGTAATTATATGGTAGAATAGTTTCCAAACAAATTAAATGACATTTCGTCTCTATTTCTGGTTATATACTCGATTCTGGATTTATTTCAAATTTTCGAATTTCTTTTTTTACAAAAGAAATTAAAGCCATTTGAGAAATGTATATCGTATAGTATACGTGTTCCATTTAGTTAAGTTGATATAAAAAAATCATTGATATATGTAAAATACCTATATATTACTACCCTGGACGGACTCTTTCACAATGAGATCCATACTAATTAAATGAAGCTTATTTTATATTCTTCTAAGTTACGTTACATTCAAATTACTTTACATGATAAGATCAATTTAAAATAAAAAAAAAACTAAGACGAGTTGAATTGGTTCCAATATAAACATTTGTTTTTGTTCGGTACATGCCTGTGTGCCTTTAGTAAGGGATAGGGTGAAGCGTTCTCCTCGCAGTTCTCCTGTCGGTGCTGGACCGTTCGACTGGCCACCGCCTCCATTTTCCGACACCAGCTTTTCAGCTGAAACAATTAATTTTTAATAATAATTTGTACGCAAACTGGTTAATTCCAGGCAACTTCGCTTTGAGTTTGAGACTGATTTCTCTCTTCTCTTCTTTCTCAGAAGGCCGTTCTATTCCATAAGTCCCTGACTCCGGCCGACTGAGCTATTGCCGGCGAATACCCCATCTTTCAAAATAAATCTTTTAGGCCATTGGAAAAGCCAGTCTAAAATAGATGTCGAAACTAATAATAATAATATATATCGAGTTCTTAGGTTTTCGCGATTGTTACACATAGAAAATGAAACTATTCCATGGTCACGGTTGTCAACTGTGACCATAGGACCTGCAAAAGGCCGAAACGTTGGTTTGTATGAAATAACAAATATACGCGATTTAAATTCGGAAAAATAGTTTCATTTCTAACTTTATATATAGGCAAAATAATGGAAGCAGGTCACACAAAATTTAAAATAAAAAATGAGTTACTTAAATAATTATGTTAATTACTGAATAGTACCTGAAATGCAAGTGTGTGTGCGTGCGTGCGTGTGTTTACCACTATCCACAATAATATTTTATTTTACGTACATACATATTACATACGCTCACGCCCCTGTCCCACAGGAGGGGTAGGCAGAGATCACGGAACGCCGCCTTACTATATCCTGACACAGCCTTCGAGCCTCACATTCATCAACTACCCTTTCCATACAACTTTCTTTATTGTTACTTCAGATTCGTTATTTTATTTTAAGCCTCCTTATATTTAGATACATATACTACATATAAACTAATTTTTCGGATCTTAAATAGCATAATTACACTTGTATTTTGTTACATGCATTGTATTCCCATAGTACTCGATGGAGCTTGCAGAAGCCTCGAAAATTACTAAGGAAAAACTCTATACTGGCGAAATCCGAGGCCACCGCCAAGAAGCAAAAAGAAAAGAAAAACATTGCGCAGAAAAATCAGAACAACGATGGCTGTTTTACAAGGTTAGCGTATACAAGGAATACAACGATCAGTAACACGCTTCACTAACTCGGAGTAAACATCGCTCTGGGCTAAGAATGGGTTCTGTTATGCGCCAGTTATCTGTGACACCGTTTACTTATGATTACGATGATAACAGAGATGGCTCAGTGCAGCCTTTTTTATTTATGGTAATCCAAACAGACAGACGGTATATCTGCTGGAAAGCGATAAATATGCGATGCGACCTCCTTCATCGTCATGTCGCCTTTTTATCACCTTTGCTCTGGTTCCTGGCCACTTATTTTCGAATTTTGAATCGTTCTTGAATTCCATTGCCTCGTCATTATCACTTTGTTTCGTTCCGTCGGCACTCCCTGCTTAATCTCTGAAATGAGCACTCCTGCTCGTCTTCTCCGATAATTTTGAACTGTTTACCAGTTTCCATTATCCATAGTGAGTGTTTTTAACCGATTTCAAAAAAAGGAGGAGGCTCTCAATTCGACTGTATGTTTTTTTTCTTTTTTTTTGTGTGTATGTTACGCGATAACTCCGGTATTTGTGCACCGATTTTTAAGATTCTTTTTTTGTTGGAAAGAGGGTACCTCCCATTCAATTTTGAAGAAAATCATCCACTTCTAAGAGTGGCTGTTCACGCAAGAAGATTCATTTTTATAAATAGCGCCTAAATTTTATTATAAGGAGCAATTATTTTAATGGTTGATTTTGCTATTCTCTAATTCAAGGCGTCTTTCTCTCGCAATATACTTTTAGTAGTGAGAACCGATTTTTATTATCTCCTGTGTCAAGTTCCGTATAGTGGGGAACTAGGAGATGAATCCGGGTTTGCGCACTTTCCGGTAACCGATTTCAAAAAAACTTGGCAAATAGATGTAATTCCACGTACTTTTGAGGTCGGTTTTTTTTAGTACTCTGTACTGAGATTATTTTAATACTGTACCTGTTTTTATACCACTTTTTCTCCCTTTTTATTTCACCTTTATCGTATACGATAAATATATGGGACCGAATAATCTATTTTATTGCTCCCTATTGGCCGTTTACAACCCCTTCAGTATTAGTCTTAATGACAGAATAGCTGGCTTTACAGACACTCTATCGCGCGTGATACAGCATCAGCACGCGTGTAAAGACGTTTTGGACGGAAAAGCGAAAGTCGCGCGCGAATCCAATACGCTCCAGTTTCACGCGGTCTATCTTCCGCTATTAGCCTTTCCATGGACGCTCTTTCCGTTGTAACAAAAACGAACACGAGCAATTGCGCGCAAAAGAATAGCTTAAAAAAAGTCAAACAGCTAACCGCACACGATTCTACGTGCAGGCTTTCCCGCGCGCAATTCTATACGCTCCTGATCACGCGCGATAGAGTGACTGTGTGTGTGTGCTAATGCCGAAGCGTAGGAAGAGAGCGTTATGGTACGAAAGATGATGTAATGAACAGTAGGGCTAGCACGACAGGGCGCGACATAAAGAGATAGATGTTTTTGCAAGTAGATGGGTAGTTGTGTGTAAAGAATGTTTGAGGTTTTGTGAGAGGATGGATGAGCGTGTGTCTTTTGTGAATTACTAATATTGTATATTTTATTACTGCAATGAAATTGTACGAATAAATAAATAATATTTTTAACTTTTTCATTAAAAAAAACTGACCACATAAGTTTACTTACCGCCATTTTTATAGGAATTACATCTCAATAACTTTTTTTACTAATATTATGCACCCCGAATTTTGTGAAAAAAAGAAGCGAAAAAAAAACAAAATTGGAAAAAAACAATAAACAAATTTTGTGAAAAAAAAAAGAAACTTTTGTGAAACAAAAATTAAGTTGGCGTAGTGTTCGTCGGAGGTATCAATCTATTTGCAAAGTTTTATTGAAATTCTAAAACGGAATAAGCGCGAAACTGGATTTATACCGATACTAATGAGACTAATACTGAAGTACTTACCCTTTTTCCAAAAATAAAAACAATCGTCAAAATCAATTCACAAATGCCGGAGTAATCGCGTAACATACAAACAAACAAAAAACAGTCGAATTGAGAACCTCCTCCTTTTTAGAAGTCAGTTAAAAATAAATAAATACTGCTGTCCTTGCATCCTGTCGTGCTAGCTCTACAAGATCAGGATAGACAGAATATTTCGATATTTTTTTTATATTTTTTAAGATTGTCATGTAGAAAGAATGTTGGTAGATTGACGGCATTTTATAAAGTGAATGTAGCGGGAGGCGTTTGGAGAGGTAGACCTGGGTGTACAAATTGGTGATGTCCTCAAAAAGGCCGGGTTAAGAATACCAAGAATAAACGCACAGACTCATAGTCCCGCATCAAGGAAACTCTGTGTCACGAGTGCCATGGACACACACATAGACAACAAGAAATTACACCCAAACTGACGAGAGAAATAAATGTAGGCGATACAAATATTTCTGCCGACCCGCGAATCGAACCATCGGCCGAAGATCTTTATGTGGCAGACCAGCATGGTAACCGTTCGGCCACGGAGGCAGTTGAAACGGGCATGTAAGAAAATACTGATGGGGTTAGAGGAGATGACAGGAGTTTGTCAGAGATGTAGCAGGTGGAAGTCCACGTATTTCCACTACTTTTGACTATTTTACTTGATATTTCTATGCTGGACTGAATGATGGTTATGCATCTTACAAAACTCCCATTTCTCAACTTCATTGTTTTCGCGAGCGAATACTCAATCAAGTGATTACACATCCTACTTTTTTTGCAGTTGGCTAAGCAAAAGCCGTTATTTACGGACCCAATCGACCGTGCTAGTGGGTTCATTATCCACGCTTTATTAAGAAATTGTTGGCAACTTTCACCATTATGGCGTTTAGCGGATTATAAATACAGAAAAAGTTAAATGACAATACCTCTGACTGCTGTTTTACAATTTAGGTATAGTGTAAAGATCCGGGCGTAAATGGCGGAGATGGAAACAACCCCGCGTGTCGTTCTACTGCAGTGGTCAATGATTGTAATATTTATTCAAATTCATGTATTACATTACACATGTAATAGTATAGGTTAATAGGCTTAAAATTACATGATTTAATAATGCAATATTATATTTATATTTCTATTATTATATTTTTTATTAGACAGTAATTTGTAATTAATAAAAGAGACAAATAATTATTAACTAAGTTCGTTTTCTATTACCATTTATCAAAAACTTTTATCGCCGAAAAATTCAGACAAATTATAATAATAAATTTTTTAATGAGAAAATCTTGCAAATTTTTTTTTGAAGACTATATTTTTATGCAAAACTTTCATATAATTAGGGATGTAATTATATGAAAGTTTTATTAACATTTTATTAACATGAAAATAGTTTAAGCCAGAGTAAGGAAGTTTAAATTTATTATGGTAACGATTATAGTACAGTTAAACTATAAAAAATAAAATAATAATAATTTCATTTTAACACTTTTTCTTTCTTTTTTGTATTTTCTTTTATATGTTTGTACCAACATAAATTTTGCAATTTATAATTAATTGACAGTTACTTTCCTAAATATGCCGTACGTACACGCTCCTGTTTGGCATTCTGGTTCAAATCTAGTTTTAAACAAATTAATATGATAATCTATTTTGGATGTCGACTGTTGCGTTCGTCTAATAAAAAAAAAGATTAATAAGACGTAATAACGTCTTATTAATTTTACTGGAGAGTATAAGTCTACATGTTTTTTTGACGAACTTACTGGCTTCAAAAATATACAAGCACGATAGAGTGAGTACGTTAAGTTTTGTAAAGTACGGCTTACAGGAGTGTCTTTCGACGATGTTGGTTATTATTAGATAGATAAACACTTTATTCACTAATATAACACAAATACAGATTAAGCATAAAAGAAAAAACATATCATGATTGACATGAAATAGCAGTGAAACGGCGCTGACTTAGCATATACCGAAGTTTCCTGAGGCGCTAGTGTTCAGTCAGGACCAACGAGATAGCAAAAATGTAACGACTACGCGTAAAATTTATACATTGAGAATAATAAATATATAGTGAAGTGTTAATAGTGCATCTAAAATAACCTATTTGATATGTAAGTGCTTGAGCGCGCGTGAATATAATTACAGCTGTAGGAGTAAATTGTGATTGTAGACAGGTTTTAATGTTGTATAATGTATTTAGTATAAAATATAATTATACACATAATGTGAATAGATAAAAGCAACAACAAAATTCGATTCCAGATAGACTACGTTAAAAAATAAAAACACTAAAAAGATTTTTGAAGTGAGAGTAGGTGATACCGGTAGTGTTCATACATTTTTTTTAAGAACAAAAATTTCTTGGCTTGGCTTGTAAGTAAGATTAGTAAGTAGAGCGGAGGTCCGTACGACTCGGTAACAACCTGCTGGTTGCATCCAAGTCACCGAGCACACCTTAAAGTAGTTAGCACGATTATTGAAGTTTTCACCGACGGCGTTCATGTAGAACACAAAAAAAGGGTATGGATTACAGGATGGCAGTTTGGTGTATAATCAGTATAATAGAACAGCTAGCTGAAGAACAGGTGAAGATTGAAAATCAGCAGTCTTCGTCTTTAGCCTTTCCACATCATTGTCCACATCACTCAATTGTTTATTGGGCAGTTTTTAAGTATTGTGTTTTTTATGTTTTGTGGAGAAATAATGTCTTTATTTTTTTTATTTATAAGAAAATTCCAAGGACATTCAAATTTGAAGAAAATAATTACACCGCTAAGGGTGGCAAAGTAGGGGTATTTCCGTTAACCGATTTCAATAAAACTTGGCAAATAGATGTAATTCCACAAACTTTTGATATCCGATATTTTTTTGCTAGCCGACAGTACAGATACATAAGCTCTTATTTGTATAATAGGATCAATACACAGATTCAAATAGTACATCTTAGTAAATATAGGGCAAAAAAGGTACTGCACTCATGGCTGCTGGCCAGGGACTACGAATTGACGGAGAATCTGGTCCACCGTGGAAATTAATTGCTGGCTCAAAATCAAATAGATAGTTTCTTCAGTATTGAATATTTTAAACTTTTAATTTGCATCATTTATGTTGTTTTTGTTCATATATCTCATTCAAATGTTTACTGACACTCCTATAAATATCATATCACACACACACACAGAGAGAGACACACACACACTCACAAACACATTCACAGTCTCTCTCATACACTATACACAAACAAACATACATCCAAAAAATTAACGGTGCGTACTCTTACCGTTTGAGTCTTTAAAGTTATATTCTTTTTAGTGATTAAAATACTATTTCTTAATACCGTTGTTTAGTGTAAGGTTAACGCACGTTGGAAGACTGACTCTCATATCACAGGTTACCCTATCTTGAGAGTCAGGGATCTCATATCAAATGTTATATATAGCCTTACCTTATAATCGTTTTGTGTTATCTTTAACTTCTTGAATAAAGAAATTATTATTATTATTATTATTATTATCTTTTTTTTTTTAAAGTTATAATTATTTATCGTTCTATACTTCACGTTATGAAAGTTGTTTCATACCTCTCAATCTTCGGGCTTGCAGAACTGGATTTTCATACTGAGTGCGTCTATTAATATGGTCCACATAGTAAGAACCATAGCGTTCGTCTGTTACTCGCTCCCAGCCGTACGGAAGTTCGTCCTCGCCACACTCTCCGAGCGAGTGTTTGCGGACTCTGGCTAAGCGGGGATCTAGCCAGTGCGAAGTGCCGGTGTTGTGGCTGCAAAAGAGAAAAAACAAATTAGTATATGTTTATCATTAAACCATTTATACTGCCACGCGAGTCTTGCGTAATTATGATAGAAACGCTCTGTGACAATGTGACCTCCTTCCATCGTCATCCCACCTTTCTATCACCTTTTCTCTGGTTCCTGGCGACTTGTTTTCAAATTTTGAATCGTTTTTTAATTCCGTTGCCTCGCCATTCTCATTTTGTTTCGTTCCGTTGTCACTCTCTCTCGTCTGCGAGATTGACCGAATTAAACCGGCTCGACCACGACCAGCTTGCCGCGTCAAGACGGACCTCCCAGATGTCTGTCAAAATTAGACGAGCAGCACTGCTCGCTACAGGGATAACGATGAAAGGTCACATCGTCACAGCTCTGTCCACACGAATTTGTAAAAAAAACCGACCTCAAAAGTACGTGGAATTACGTCTATTTGCTAAGTTTCATTGAAATATCCCCTAGTTCGCCACTATACCGGGCTTGATACTGGAGATAATAAAAATAGGTTCTCACTACGACACAACTCAAAGTATATCGAGAGAAAAACGCCTTGAATTGGAGAAATAGCACAATCAACTAAATAATTGCTAAAAGTAATTGCTCCTAAATTAAAGTTAGGCGCTATTTATAAAAATGAATCTTCATGCGTGAACAGCCACCCTTTGAGGTGGACGATTTTCTTCAAAATGAAATGGGACCACTATGGAAATACCCCCTTTCCAACAAAAAAAGAATCATGAAAATCGGTTCACAAATACCGGAGTTATCGCGTAACATACATACAAAAAAAAGAAAAAGAAAAAAAAAGAACATACAGTCGAATTGAGAACCTCCTCCTTTTTTGAAGTCGGTTAAAAAGTAATAAGTACCAGGACCTAATAAGTACCTCGGCTCCCACTACCTATTTACAGCCTTTGGAGTCGAAACCTTTGGCTCGTGGGGTCCATGTGCCCTTCATCTGTACAAAATATTGTCCCATAAATTAATAGACTGTCTGGGAAACCCAAGCCTGTATTCGTATGGAATATATTGCTGCTTTATAAGCAGTTAGCTTTACATGATTTAAGGACACGTCTTTTCTCCTCGAGAAGTTTCATGGGAGTGACTACGAAACGAAGCAAAGTAAGAACGACGAAGAAAAATAATTAAAGAACGATTCAAAATTTCAAAAGAGGCCAGAGAAAAGGGTGATAAAAAAGTGACGATGAAGGAGGTCGCATCGTCATAATACGCGTAGACTGTTCGGCACGGGTCTACTCTCAGGCGAGGGTTTAGGCCATAGTTCGCCACGCTGACCCAATACGGGTTGGCAACTTCTTACGTTTTCCAAGGGAACCTTCTTCAACGTACAGGTTTCATCACGGTGTTTTCCGTTATCGAAAAGCTTATGGTAAATTTAAAATTAAATTTCACAAATAAACTGCTTCCGTGGTCAAATGGTTACCATGCCGGACTGTCACACAGAGGTCCCAGGTGAAGGTAAATCAAAATGAAACAATAAATTTAGATGATAACGATTCAAATTTTTATTGTATTAAAAAAAGTAATGTTGGGCAATTATGAATGAAAAATGATATCTGATAAATGTCCACCACGACCACAGTTACAATGTCGATTCTTTCATCAGTTTTTAATCACGTTTTGACAAAATGGTGAGTCTATTTCGTTAATCACTTCACGAATTTTGAGTTTTAAGGCTGCAATCGATTGGCTGGCTCCATCTAGTCTTTAACATAACCCCATAATAAATAATCCAGCGGTGTTAAATCACATGATCGAGCTGGCCACTTAACGGTTGAATTTCATGAAATTATGCAATCGGGAAATTTGGTTTGCAATAAATTTATTGTTTCGGTGACTGTGTGACTTGTGCCGTCGGCATTTGGCCGGTTTTTTTCGAATATTCGGCTGGAAATGCGGTTACGGTCAATGGATTACGCTATCGAGAGACGTTAACAACTCAATTTTGGCCTATTATTGATGATATGGATATCACTGACATGTGGTTTCAACAAGACGGTGACACAGTCATCGAAACAAGGAATTGAAACATTGTCATCTCAATTTATTGTTTTATATTGATTTACAAAACAAAGTTCTTGTTGAAAAACCCTTTAATTGTATGGCCGAAATTTATTTCTCCCGTGACTTTGGGTGTAATTTGTGGTTGTCTATGTGTGTGTCCATGGTACCCGCGACACAGGGTTTCCCTAGTACGGGGCCATGTTGAGTGTATGCGTTATTACTCAACAATAAATAAATATTAAAATTCCGAGAAACTCAGAGACGCAAGCTCGGATTCGAATGGCCTCTGCTTGAGAGGCGGTAGGTCAAACTAGGCTCATAATATATGTTATCACTAGACTTATTAAGAAGTCGCCCGCAAAGCTGCAAAGACATGAGGGGCAATGCCACTGAGCCTTTAACTCCGAGACTTAAAGTTGACAAGTCAAATCTGCCTGTAATTTCACCATTACCCTTTAAAACCGAAACGCAGTAATTGTCACATTATTGCTTGACAGCAGAAATGGGTATCTGGACGAACTCTTTCACAAGGAGCTCTAATCCTACTAAAATAATAACGTACCCGACACTCACACCAATTATTTGGTTTCAAACTAAAAAGTGTTTTACCACTTTCGTTATTATTATTTATAACATCAAGTGAAGGGGCGAACAAGTCGTGCGCCTGATGGTACGCTACACGCCTGTCCATAACAGTTACATTACCACTGATACTAATAATAATAGCTTTATTTATACCTTACAACCGTACAGTTTACTACATAGGGCACACTATAAGTTTCCGGAACTGGCCACTTACATAAACAATATTTAAAAAGTAATTGCAACATTCGAAAATGGAACTCTTAGGCTGTAGAATACAGTTTGTTTTATCTGACTGTCACTTGTTTTTACACTGTGGCGTCATTTTAGAAATTGGTTGTCTACTGTCCATGGATTTAACTCGTGAAAGCTTTCGTAGAAAAGATTTTCTACGACTTGCTGCTATGCGCCGTATGATCAAAACAGACAGGCATGTGACATACCATGCGATTCGGGCATCTTTAGGCATAGGCATGAGTCAAATACAATCAATACTACACAAACATTTGGTGTGAAAAAGCTGTGCTCTCGGTGGATTCCACACAATTTGACTGAGGCTCAAAAAACGGTTCGCGTCACTTGGTGCAATGCCATGCTTATCAGATTCAACGAAGGGGCGTCAAATTTGGTGCGGGACATAGTAACAGGTGACGAAACGTGGATTTATAGTTACGATCCCAAAACAAAGCAGCAATCGAGCGGTCTTTCGAGATGACCCGAAACCAATCAAAGTGGCGCGCGTGCAAAGTGCCTCTAAGTGGATGATTGCTTCTTTTTTTAATAAAACTGGACACAAGGCTACTGTTGCTTTTGAGAATCGTTGTAACGTGAATAGTGATTGGTACACGACCTTTTGTTTGCCGGAAGTTATTGACATACTTTGTAAAAATAACCGTAAACGCCGTATCATCGTGCACCACGATATTGCCAGTTCTCACACGGCCAGACAAACAAACGAATTTTTGAAGGTGAACAACGTTCACCTTATGGGCCATCCCGCGTACAGTCCCGACCTGGTACCATGTGACATGTGGGTACTAGCATCGTCGTCTGCTCGCCGCGACGGTCATCGTTCTCTGCGCGGCGAGACCACGGACCGCATATTTTTATAGTAGCGAGACAGCAATACATCTGTCTCGCTCTCACATTTTAAGTAGGCCCTCTGATTGGGTTTTATTAATGTAAGGTCTCTGATAGGCTTAATTTTGCATTCGGTACGTTTTGGTTTTGTATAAATATAGCGCCTTTTGGACAAATAAATTACACTTCACTTCTGACAACATACGACATCGCAGTTTCAATCATCCTGCCCTGAGGACCCCACAACAATTTATTTATTTTCAAAAATTAAGAACCAGTTACCCGGTCAACGATTTTCGTCACCTGAAGAGGCTGTCGAAGAGTAGTGTTATGTGTAAGGGCCGCTTTTAGCGGTGAAAGCCTCCTCCATTTTGTTCCAACAGATGGTGTATGTACCCAAAGCAACATTATACAGTCTTAATTTTGACAACCGTCAAACAGATGCTTGCGCAACATGCGCTTGAAAGATAATTTGGTCTGAGTTTGTCTTACATGGAGCGGGAGTGCGTTCCAACGACGGATTGCATGAAGGGTAAAAGTATAAGACAAAAAATCAGTGCGGTGAGAAGGAAAAGAGAGCTTAAGGCTACGGGAAGATCGAAATTAGCAACCCGGCTGAGCGATTTGAAATAGAAATGAACATTTAAGATAATATGGGGAAAAGAGTGGTTAAAATTCTTAAGAACTGCGTTCACGGATGGGAAGCCAATTTAGTTGACGACGAAAAGCAGAGATGTATGAAATTATGAATTCTTTGATGTAAGTATGAACTTCCGCGGACCAAAAATAAACCTAATGCAGTTGTTAAGAAGACGATCTAATCTATTCAAAGAGACTTGAGAGATGTTACTGTAACACACGTGAGCATAATCAATCACAGGCAACACTAGAGCTCGAACAAGGAGAGTTTTGGTTTTAATTGGAAGAAAGTTCTTAAACCTGTATAGAGCTCTTAGTGTGTCTGTAACCCTACGACAAACGTCAGACACCTGGGGATCCCACGTAAGGCCTGTGTCAATAATAAGCACCAGGTTCTTTACCTGATTTGACAGAGGAATCGCTACGTTATCAAACATTATTGGTGGCACGCACGACATATCACGACGAAAAAAGGCGTCCGCTTCCAAGGATGATCGCTTGACACTTGGAATGGTTGACAATGATACCAAACCTTTGGGACCAAACCGAGATGCGATGAAGGTCATCATTAATTAATACAATTGCATCACTGATGCCACCGACATTAACCTCGGTATAAAGCCGTCAAAGTCGTCGGCACGCAGGTGTCTTGTGCCAGTCTTGGCCATAGCGTTCCTGCTACCTCACCGATACCGTCACTCCACCTCTTTGATGGCCTGACTCGCCTTCTTTTCTTATAAATCGGGTACCAGCTCGTGATGCTGTGACCACCTTCTGTCTGTGACTCTTTGAATATGACAAGCCCATTTCCACTTTAGCGACAGTGCCACGGAGAGCTTTAAGTTGCAAAGGTCAGAGGGGCACTACCACTGCCACAGGAGTGCGGACTCCTGAGATATAACTTGACAAGTTTTAATGTGCCTGTAATTTCACTAGGACCCTTATTCTTCAAAACCGGAAAACAGAAATGCTGACATTACTGCTTGGCGGCAGAAATAGGTAAGGTGGCAGTACTTCCCTGGATGAACTCTTTCACAAGGAGTTCTACTACTACTAAATTGCTAATATTATCAGAGATCTAGAACAAAAATTCTGAGATTACTTCCTAGAAGTTTACTTAAACATATCTGGTGGTACTTTTTATAACCAGTAATCATGACATAATACATCAAAAATAGCTCGTGATTAAAAAAACATATTCTTCACTAAAAGAACAAATTAGAGCATGGAATAAAGTGATTCGTTGTGTACAAGAGTGGCCCTTTAACATTTAATTAGATAGAAGTAATTAATTGTCTGGTGTAATAAATACAGAGATACATACTTTATACCATAGTAATGGTATAAAGTATGTATCTCTGTATGTACCAATGAAATTGCCATTCTAAAGTTCTGGCCAGTTGTAAATTAAGTACATTAATATTAGTGTAAGATTCAGTATAAAAATCTTTATCAAATAAAATGTTAAAGCTTCTAAATTTACAATTTTGACGTTGTTCATTTGTTTTCGTTTCAAATTTTAAGGACTCTAAATTTAAAATTTTGGCGTATTTCATTTGTTTTCATTTCAAATCTTATGGTTAGTAAATTTTAAATTTTGGGGTTATTCATTTGTTTTCGAAAAAAAGTTCGTGTCATTTTGAATACGAGCGCGAACGACTCGAGACATTAACGACGTATACGGAGCGGATACGACTAACGAACGCATTGTAAATTGTTTTAATTTAGTTCTTGTGAAGAAGTCTAAAACGAGTTTCAAGACAGTGTGGATTCCTGTTTCCCACTATTTTAAGACGGCATGGGTGCATATTTTGAATGTTACTTGTTAACTTTGGGCACTGGATGAGGACGTTCCAGATTCGATTCCCGGTAGGACCAAATTACGAAATGAACCTTTCTAAATTAGTTCTCATCTGAGTGTTCTGGGAAGTGCCCCAGAGTGAATTCTGTTGGTCTGGGTCATAGTGCCTACAGGGAATTCTCTGTTTGAGACCAGGCAATTGGTGTAGTGGTCTGTCACATTATTACATTATAAGGTTTTCCTAGTGCGGGATGAGTGTGTGCACGTTATGTGCATGCACGAGTGGTTGCACCCCCATTCCAATTGGTAAATTTATATCCTAAGATTGCCTGGAAGATATTGCTACTTAGCAATAAGGCCACCTGTTATGCATTAGCTTACTCTGTAATACTTACATTACTGTTCTGTGTCGTCATTGTAATTTTTAATGAGCAATGAAGAATATTTAATTCATTAAATAATTATTAATTGCTTAACATTATCATTAATTTATTATACGTCCTGCTACTGGGCATCCTTTAAGTAGAGGGTTAAAGCCATAGCCAGATATGCAGTTTCGGCGCTGGTTGGAGTCTTAAAATTATTTTCAAAGGTTAGTTTTGTGAACCATTTTCGAGGTTTCATCGCGTTGTTTTCGTTCACCGTAATCGAATAATGATATTGCTACTGAACATTCTTCACATTTGTGTTTCTCGGTAACATCATCATCTCGGTAATGTAACAGTAATAAATATATAATAAGTTCAAGACACCATAGTGATTCGGGTTGGCCCTTGATATCCTTGACTAGACGGAAGGGCCCAGGCGGGCACGGATCTCGACTCAGGACGCTACTGGAAACCTTTTAATTTATTTTTTTACATCACTAGAGGGAGAAAGTGGAACCATTGGAATTTAATAAATAAAAATTACGAACAGAAAAAATCGTTTTTTTTGTGCTAAGAAAATTGTGCATCTTAAGATTATATATAAATTTAAAAAATCCAAATTAAACGCACCTTTTATATTTTCTTTTCGTCCGAAAATCAAAGCAGAGAAAAATCATGTCGTCTTTAATAGCCAGGTAAACAGTTCATATTAATCACTATTTAAAGCATTCGAGAAGCTAAAAAAGTTATCATTTATAAATAGATAATTATGTACTTTGCACATGTACAAACTTTCTTTTGCTCACTATTTAAAGCTAATTGATTATTTCGAGTGTTTAAAAAGTTACTAATTATAAATAGATAATAAAGTACTTTGCATTGCAATTATTACCACCGATTTTTTTTGTTAACAATTTAAACAATCTTTTTATACAACTTTCACCTCTAAGCTACAAGCAAACACTGAACATGCTTTGTTATGTTGCCTAATAACCTCTTGCATAAACAAATTAGCATAACATAACAAAGTTATGAACACAAAGTGTTCTGTTCAGTGTCTATCAATTATTTAATTACGTAAATATATACAAAAAAAGGTTGTTCAACTTCCACACAAATTACATAGCTCAAGTGTTCTAGAGTTTTTTTATAACACCAAGTGACGCGAGGAACAAGTCGTGCGACTGGTAGTATGCGACACGCCTATCCATAGCAGTTGCAATGCCATTCAGAGCTATATATTGCAAAGAACCGAGAGACGTTGCCACTGTACCTGTCACCCTAATAAAGCCGGGTAGTCATTAGCGAATTGTAACGTAACAGATACTATAACGAGGTTCTAGTGTATACGAATGAAACAGTCTTCACTCACTGGAATGAGTTTCTGGTTATCGTCGGCTTACGGCGAACTGCACGGGTTCCGCTCGTGGCAAGCTCGCGAACCACGTATGATTTTTGGTTACATAATATGTAATGGTTACGATTACAATTGGCTAGTGAGTACCCGGTTTAAAACATAAAAAACAATATAAAGTGACAAAATACAATAGAAAGAGAAGATTGTCGTAGATAAATTTTATGTTAGAAGCTGTAATATAGTCTCTTTTTAATTACAGACTAAGTGGAGGTGCGTCATGTGTTGCGATATTCATATTTTTATATTTTTTAAATAATGAATTGTATTTTCTAGTAATGAATTATATTGTAACAAATGAATTGTATCAGCAATGAAGGCTATTATTATTACTATTACTGTTATAAGTCGAGGAGCTATACTGTCTCTTCACTAACTATAATAAGTAACTTTGTTTGTAACGGTTTATTGTTATAAGTTACTCCAAAGGCTGACCACATCTTAAATAACGTAAGTAACATTAAATAACCATCACACTTTATTTTAAAAGAGAAGTTGAGAAGAAGTTGATTGCAGTTTTATTATGATGCTTTTCTATGGTTATCATAGGTCAGAACGACAGTTAAATGGAAAGCATGCATGGGGCTTATGGGACGTACTTTGTGATATCATAGTAGTGACTATTCACAGTATATTAGAGGTACATGGAATCTGAGTAATACTACAGACAGGAGTTAGATTCGGAGGACCGAAATTTTTTAAATTTTAAATTTTTTAAATCATTACAAACAATTTCAACTTCTCATAAATTGATTCATTCAAGTAGCCGGACTGACTCAGATGGTTACGGACATGAAACATTCTATTTAACTATTTATAAAACTTAACTTTTATAGCAATAAACGGGTAAATTCTAACAGGGATGAAAGTGATGAAATCAATTTAACAGATAATCCCTCAGCTCTTGCAGGAAGACTCAATCTTTTTTTTTCTTTTATAAAACCAGTTTGAACAAGTTGTGGTGCAAGTGACAGATAAACAGATTGAAAATGGATTTTTAACCCAAGCCAGCCATCCTAATGATTTCGGTCTGTAGCGTCCCAAAAGCCACTCGCTGTCTCTTTTATTATTATTATTAGGGTAGCTTCATTCAGGGCCTATGCAACCACTCATCACTGCGACCATGAACTAATCTAATGTGACCACTAATTACAATTCGGAGCTAAGACCAACAACGTTTCAGAACCTGAAGGACTTTCCTGGCTCCGACAGTTTTTATAGTTGCGGCCTGCACCTTCCTAGTATGGACCTTCATATATATTGAAGAGGAGATGCATAGGAGTTTCATGTGCCTTGTGGCAGAATCTACACTCTCTAGTTTGGTGTCTGTATGTGCAGTAGTGTTTTCATCCACGATTTTTTTTAAATTTTGAATTAAATTAATTAATAATTTTTTTTACCAAAATCTCAGGGTTATCATGTCTCTAGGATGCGTACCGTAAAGATAAAATAAGTGCCCATTTGGTGTCCATCTCCCTGATGAAAAGTGATGATGGAGCAAGCACACCTATTTAATATCTATTCATTCTTGCCTTGAAAAATTATATGTCGACTGTGAACTGGCAATCTCAATTTTCTAAAGATTTCACTTTTTAATACCATTTCCATTGACTTACAAATAAATGGACGACGGATCTAATACAAAAACCACGAAAAAAACGTCCCAAGTCAACCTATTCGAAATTTAAATTGTTATGTCATCGCAGTATCGCGCTGTCCGTAGAACAAATGAAGACTAAAGCGGAGTGTCGCGCTCTGTATACGATTTTAGCGCCTTACAAGTGCGGACACTTTTTAGCGCGGACCCGACGTCCATATAATTCTAAGTCAATGACCATTTCATTCTATTTTATATTCCGCAGTGTTGCAAGAAATTTCATTGTAAAAAAATATTTAAAAACTACACATTTTTATTTAATAAACCAGATGTTATGTAAATGACGGAAACAAGTTTTTTCTTCATCCTGTAAAGTTGTCAAAATTGAGAAAGTACCGATTGCCACTTCACTGTCGAAATGGCGTTCAGAGAACAAGCCTGCAGGTGGTAGGGTTCCACTCCACAGCTACATTGGCATATTAAAGCATAACGCTTCAAGCGACTCCTAGATAAATTCGCAATATAACAGTGGAACCCCATATTGTCTCTTAGCAGATACCGCCACCTGCAGTTGAATATTTTTGCTTTTAGGCATTTTTACTTTAGAACATTACTCAAGTGAACACCAATAACAATTGTACAAGCAATAACTATTGTTATGCATTATGTACTTATAAATAGAACACCTGCAGTAGCTTAAGAACATGTGTATACAATAACATAAGTCGTGCTAGTCTAATGGTTTGACCTACCGCATCAAGCAAAGCATCTTAGTTTCTAATCCGGGCTTGCATTTTTGAGTTTTCGGAATTTATGTACAAATTTTCATATGAGCTTTACGGTGAAGGAGAACATTGTGACAAAACCTGGGGACATCTCTCAGTTTATGTGTGAGGTTGCCGATCGGCATTAGGCCTAGTCCTTCATCAAAAAGCTCATGTTAAATTTCAAATTAAATTTTGTACATAGACATAAAATCATATAGATGTTGACTACAGACTTCAATGGAGCTTGCATTTTTGTTGTTTTTTCGGATTACATAAATTTTTATAAAATTTAATAACATAAAATCTCCAGCAATACAATTAAATAGGTAATAAAAGATAGTATTCAATTTGATATACTTGTGTATTAATACTTACTCTATAAAATAAGCTTCCCCGGAAGGAGTAAATGCCTTCTCCCACATTGGAGGCAAAGGTCCTAAGTTGTATTCATCCTCATCTTCTCTTTTATGCCCTTGATCTCCAACTCTCACTCCCACTACTGAACCTCCTACTGTCCCTGCAGTTCCAGAGCTGTGTGTTGATAACCCAGCAGAAGATAGTCTGTCGGAATCCATTGAACCTTGTGCCATTTCAATCTTGAAATTATTTAACACATTTTGTGTCCTTCTCATAAAAAAGTTTCATGTAGGCGCCAAATTAGTTTCTTTATAATTTTTCAAAGTTAGAACACCAAGTTCGTTTTCATTTACACTTTGTTGTCTTTTCTTTTATCTGTACTGCACCAAGGAGGTTAAGGGAAGGATTTTGCATACCACTGCACTAGTCACTGGAATGGCATTCCGCCGATACAAAACAATCGTACCTGACCACGCATGACTCATTTTGGGGTCTGATGACTCCTCAAAAGGGACTTGTCGTATCGTGTTATTTTTACTTGCTGCGATAATTTCCACGTATCAACTAACAGGATTTCCATCACAAAGGTTCCATAATCACACGATGCACGACGCAATCACTGCACTGCAGGTGCAACTAACGATCTTTGCAATGAAAACATGATTTAATTCCCACGTTCGGTAAAACATAACGGTAAATCAAATAACAAGAACCTTTGGTATCTATGTCATGTAAATAAGATATCAAGTTCACTTTCTCACATAAACATGTAAATTCTTCAATTTTTGAAAGTGGGTGCAACAAGTGTAGACATTTACAGCTGTTTGTTTATAGGTATGGAGATGTATAAAAGGTCGTTCATCCTTTTAATTTGATTAACGACACCAGTCCATTTCATTAAATATCACTTTTGCGCACAAAACACTCGAGTTAAATAAGGCCTTCATTAATCGAAATCGACGTGGATGCACATTATCGGAGAATTAACACGAAACAGAATAAATTCGTCAAACTATATTCTAAACTTCACTCAACAGCCAACTTTTGCGTGGGAAAGAGAAGACATAAGTGAAGAGCGAGAAAGAGATATCTATAAAACCGTTGTAAAAACACTTACTACGTAGTCGATTCAAATTATTAAAGGAGCAATGCGTGCCTGTATATTTTATGTTACCAAACAAAAAATGGACTTTTTTGAAAAGCAAATTTTTTATATGAGTCAATGATTTGATATTTAAATGAAACTGTTTGGTTATTTGCAAAAAAATTATTGATTCCATAAATAGTCGACACAGGCGCGTCTCTAGTTAATGTCAGATTATATTTGACGTATGAGGAACCATATTGCCATTTCTAAAATTTTGTACATTTATTGGGTAAATGTCGTTTCATTCTGTTTTAGTAATTAAGAATTCAAAAACAAAATTTTTGTTTACGTATATGTATTATGTATAAATAATATAAGTAGATTATCTTATGATCATATAGGATTTATCTATGTTATGGAAAAATCTAAGAAAATAAATAGGAATAAAATATGTTTACTTCTATAATAACCTGTGTAATAATAAATTAATAAACCATCAGAACAGTGACGAATAAACTGCCCAAACAATGTTACAAGGCGTTTCTAATAAAAAAACTTTTGTGATACGATTATATGGCAGGGTTCCAAGTTTCGCAACGGGACACCCATATTTAATTACAGGACTTAATTAGGTTGGCATTCTGGAAAAATTTACAACGTATACGATTTTAAAAATAATTCTTTTCTAATGTTACATGTTACTCAGCTTTATTTAGAGAAGACATGTGGTGGAGAAACTACACTTTCTCATATTCAATGCTAAAATCGCAAAAGAATTGGTTTACTCGTTTTACTTAAAATAACTCTTCTGATTCTTTAACTTTAACCCAAATAAAAAAAATATCGCCAACAATAGCAAAGCTAGCTTTTTTAAAAAAAAACCGAGTACAGACTATTTGAAAACAGCCAAATTAAGGGTCGTATTCTAAAACTCTACTCAATGCTCAAGTCAGGATTGCAATTGAAACACAAGCACTGGAAATACGACCCTAATGGCAGGGACTTGAGTATGATTTCGAGTGCTTTAAACCATACTCAAATCCTGACTTGAGCATTGAGTAGAGTTCTAGAATACGACCCTACGAATGTAACAGTTTAAAAAATTACTACTGAGTACGATAATTATATTGCAACATTTACAACAGACTTCTGTCCTTGTTAATTTCATTGTACAATGTACATTCGACACATAAACGTGGCACTGCTGGGCACGAGTCTTATGTTGGTCCAAAGCAGGTTGAGAACTTCATTTGCGAACGAAGAGTTCCGAGAACCTCTTGACAGGTTTATCTCGATGTTGTCCTACATTTTTTATGATACCGAGTGACGGGACGAACAAGTCGTGCACCTGGTCGTAAGCGACACTCTTGTCCATTGTAGTTGGCGTGCCACTCAGAGCTTTAAATACCAAATATCTTAGGGGCACTGAAATTGCACCCGTCACCTTGAGACATAAGTTGACCAGTTGCTGTAATTTCACCAGCACCCTACCCTCCAAATCCGGAATGCAGTAAACTCACATTACAGCTTGGCGGCAGAAATAGGTAGGTAAGCTTTTCTTCTCTGGACAACTTTTTCACAAAGAGCTCTCGCTACTAAAATTACATCGTCTAAGCCATAAATGAAATAAAATAAGCTTTTATTTTTACTACGGTATTAACATTGGCATATATAGGTAACTTTCTACCCCATTGTCTTCCATAATTCTCTTTCGCTGGCTTTCGACGTTCAGTGTGGTTCTGCTTTGTCCTTAAAAGTCTCTCCTCATCTTTTTTTCGACAATATTTTTTTTTTATCTCCACTGAACTAAATAGAACACGTAAAGTGTACGATATACATTTTTCAAATGCCTTTATTTTCGTTTGTAAAAAAATAAATTCAGAAATATTCTCAGTACAAATACTAAAAACACTGACCTCAAAAGTACGTGGAGTTACATTATAAGTACCAAGTTTTATTGAAATCGGTAACCAGAAAGAGCGCAAACCCGGATTCATCCCCTAGTTCTCCACTATACGGGACTTCACACAAGAGATGATAAAAATCGGTTCTCGCTACTCAAAGTAATATATTGAGAGAGAAAAACGCCTTGAATTGGAGAATAGCAAAATCAATTGCCACTTATGATAAAATTTAGGCGCTATTTATGAAAATTAATCTACGTGCGTGATCTATCCAACAAAAAAATAATCACGAAAATCGGTTCACAAATACTGGAGTTATCGCGTAACATACATACAAAAAAAACATGCAGTCGAATTGAGAACCTCCTCCTTTTTTTGAAGTCGGTTAATTAAGCCAGTGTCCCTGTCGCTCGACTCAAGGAAAATGAGCCCTTAATGCGGTACTAATGTACGGGAAAAACTTTAATTCGAGCTGAGGACGTATCGACCCTTATGGGTTATCAAAACAATTTGGCCAGGTTCGCTTTCGATTATTTAAATATAAATTTCAGTCTAAGCTTAATTCTTTGAGACTGTTTCACAAAATGTGAAACGCTTATTAATACTACAGCAGCTAAGGAACGACGCCAACGCACATCTGTTTAGACGCAGCAATACATTGTTGACATTGTTTTGCATGTTTGTGAATTACAAGTCTACAAATAGTGGCCATGCGCAAGTGGGACCGACATTTTAGTTTAGTAACCGTATTTCTCGGTACGATTTCAACACAGAATTACTAACACCGAGTGGCCTATAGGGTGAGGGTAAATATAATCCTAAGTCCCACTGGTAGGCACAGACGTCTTTCAAGAGTTTGGGTTCCTATGTTAAACACAAGGTTGCATTGTATGGAGAGAAGAATGGCTTGTATTTAAATGATTTACAGGCGAAAAAATCTAAACCCCCATCTTTTTTAATGATCGATCCTCTTTCTGAGAAATAAAATAAATTAAATCAATGGATATTTTTATCTATTCTGAGCTACGCACAAAATATTTGATTTGTATAAATTAACTTCGATAGTTTTATGTTCAAAACTAAGACTAATAAGCAATAAAAATATAATATAGATACTTCTTTTTAATAGTAAGTAAATGTTGATTATAATTGTATAGTAATATTATATTAATTATAATATAATCTGACCTGAAAACATGTTTGGAAGCGCAAGAAAATGGGCTTTTGCTTTTTCATATACTAACAAAGTAAAAGGACATCAATATGAAAAGAATGTCATCAATCGTTAAAAGATATGGCCAATATCATAAAAAGGATCAAATATTATTTTTAACCGACTTCAAAAAAGGAGGAGGTTCTCAATTCGACTGTATGTTTTTTTGTACGTATGTTACGCGATAACTCCGGTATTTGTGAACCGGTTTTCGTGATTCTTTTTTTGTTGGAAAGGGAGTACTTCCATAGTGGTCCCATTTCATTTTGAAGAAAATCATCCACCTCTAAGTGTGGCTGTTCACGCATGAAGATTCATTTTTATAAATAGCGCTTAAATTTTACTTAAGGAGCAATTATTTTAATGGTTGATTTTGCTATTTCTCCAATTCAAGGCGTTTTTCTCTCAATACACTTTGAGTAGTGAGAACCGTTTTTTATTATCTCCAGTATCAAGTCTTGTATAGTGGCGAACTAGGGGATATTGCAATAAAACTTAGCAAATAGACGTAATTCCACGTACTTTTGAGGTTGGTTTTTTTAGTACTCTGTGCTGAGATTATTGAACACCAAATATTAATTTAGTATGCTTATACATAATGATAGTGTTGCCTAGAATGCAGTTGTTCATTTATAATTTATCCGTAGATCAACTAATATAGATGGAACAATTAAAATAATATATTAAACATAAAAAATGTCGTTTATTTAAAAAGGTGCATATTTACAATTATAGCATATTTGAGTATGAAATAATATTATCGTGAAAAGAAGACCAGAAACGCGTAAGTTGGCATATTCTTTAGCATAATTGCAGTTGTTGAGCAAATTGCTGTTATTAATAAATCTGGTAAAAATAGTTTCAGTGTGTATGGATTTTTTCAAAACCTTGAGTTGGCAACATACACTAAGCTCTCTAATTTTTCGACTTGTATCTAAGGTTATGAAATAAATTTAAAAAAAATCCTTGGCGGCAAACCAAGACATTTTCAAAAGTGAGGCGAATGAATTCTTCGAATGAAATTGAAGGGCAAGGGTGCTGATGAAATTACAGGCACCCGGGCCTTGTCAACTTATGTCTCAGGGTGCAGTGTCAGGGCCCCTCAGATCTTTGCGATTTAAAGCTCTGAGCTGCAACTGTTCTGGACAAGCGTGTAGCTCACCTTCAGACGCACGACTTGTTCCTCCTGTCACTTAATATTATTTAAGAAAGTATCATATTTCAGCGTACTCTACACATCACGGTAATATAGAGTTCTTGGAAACTTCAAGGCTATAAATGAATATACAACATTAGACGTTCGTTAGACAAGGAACAAGAAAAGGTCGAAGCACTTAAAAATCTTTCGGCGCTAATTTATTATGGGTTCGAACAAAGCTCTCAATAATGCGGGAAAAATGTTTTACATCTGACTAATATTCGTAAACATTTCATCATTTGAAGTTTTAACTGTATTAATTTTAGACTTGAAATGTTTTTCGAGATATCGGATCATGATTTATGTTTAGAGAGAATAATACGATGTAGTCGATGACACCTAAGGAATAATAAGTCACAATTTATTTTGTTCTTCTTCTTGGTCTTTGTTTATTTGTCTCTGCGAAACATTTATGTAATCGTTGTATAATAAGGGTTCTTTTAATCGAGTACCGCGTTTATAGGCTACTAAGCTTTGTTGACTGGCCTAATTAATATACGAGATTTGAAGACCTAATTATGTAATGAATGCATACAATACTTTTTCTACGAGTAAATTAAAATGATGAAACATAACCAATGTTTTTAATGTATATTTTGTTAACAATCTACGACAACAAACTCAAACGAAAACCGAAAAACCGCTACCAAACAAAAAAAAAAAAAAAACAAAGAGTGAAATAAAAGTGTCCGTTATTGGCCAAGTACCGCTTAAATTATAACCATCAGGAGGTAGTAGAGCGTTCGAGTAGCGTCGTATTTGATATTATATATTGTTTTTAAATAGTTCTTTTTTGCCTAATGGTTACGTCCTTGTATCTGTTATGCAACATACTGACGTTATTCGGTTCAGGAACACAGTGACGCGTTTAAGAAGACTTATAATTAGCAAAAATACGACGTTCTTTTTTGAAACTCATTATAGTTCTGTATATACAATGTAATGAAATGTAATGAAACTTTTCAGTTCAGAAGCGAGTACCACACACAATAGAATTTTGGTTCAAAACTAAAAAGAGCGCCTTTGGTTTTATATTTTACAGACTAAGGGTACAGAAGGATTTGAAATTATATTTTACAGATTAGGTATAGGAGTGGAAAAATGATTTCAATGGACTAGACGAAATAAGAATCGAAATTCTAACTCGAAAAATTATGACATTCTACGCCCAATAAATGAGAAAAATGCAATCTGAAGATTCGCCGACGGGTTGCGAAATCGGAGGGTCGGCACCATTAAAACAACTCGTAATTTTAGTACGCTAACGGGTGCTATACAGACCGCCCAAGACGAAGAGATTTCAACAGCGCAAGTACCTCTTCGGGAGTAGCAGAGATTATGGGTACGTACGTAGAATATGTTAGAATTTATTCAAAAATATTTAAAAAAGTATGTGTAGCTGCTAAGGTTAAGTTTCACAGCGACAAAATTAGACTATCGATAAATAAATCTAAAACTACTTGGAGCATAATAAATAAAGAGTCAGGCAGGGTTAACAACACGATAGAGATATAGTTTTAGAATTAGACAGCAAACTTATAAAATCTAAAGATAAAGTAGCCCAAGCTTTTGAATCGTTCTTTTTTTACATTGCTGTGAACACTACAGAATCATTAAATTCCTCCCCTTCACCTGCTATTGATCTCCTAAAGGAAAATGTTAACGTTTGTGGCAATTTATTTAATTTCCGTCATGTTAATCCACAAGACATCATAAAAACTTTTAAATCAATACATGTTAAAAAAACTGAAGATCTCTGGGGCATACCAACTAAAGTTATAGACTCAGTTATTGATCTAATTTCCCCACATTTAGCTGTAGCTTTCAATAGGTGCGTTGACGAAGGTGTTTTTCCCGATTTAATGGAATACAGCAACGTTATTCCCTTATTCAAAAGCGGTAGGAAAGTTGTTCCTAGCAACTATAGGCCCATTTCAATTTTACCAGCTATAGTAAAATATTTGAAAAGGTTATGCTGACTCAATTAGTGTCCTATTTCGGTAGGAATCATATTTTTCATAGTGAACAATACGGGTTTACTAGTGGTAGATCGACTAGCGATGCGGGGGTAGCGTTACTAAAACACATCTTTGATGCTTGGGAAAGGTCCCAGAATACTATTGGTGTTTTCTGTGACCTCTCAAAGGCATTTGATTGCGTTGATCATATTACTCTTATTAGGAAGCTGGAACATTACGGTGTAAATGGCTGTCTGGGAAACTCAAGAGTCAGCAGCTACCTTGCCCAACGCATTAGCATAGCAGTACAAAGGGGGAGCGCTGCCAGCATCTTGGGCACCTTGTGGCGGGGACCCAATTTTATTCATATAATTTAAAAATCCTAGTTTCACTTTATAGTAGTTAATTTATCTTCCTCTTATTGTCTTTTTTAACTTACCTGTATATTATCTTAATTAAACAATTCCCCAATCACGGCACCAATGTTTTCGAACATAAATTTTACATTTTCAAAAAGTTACCATGTAAAATTGAAGGAATTTTGGGCCAAGATTTTCTAAAAAAGTATAGAGCGACGTTACATTTCGAATTAAATACTATGAAATTACAGACAAATACGGGAAAAAGTATTGTGTTGAGAATTGAATATTCGAAACATAATCTCAGTACAGAGTACTAAAAAAACCGACCTCAAAAGTACGTGGAATTACGTCTATTTGCTAAGTTTTATTGAAATATCCCCTCGTTCGCCACTATACATGACTTAACACTGGAGATAATTAAAATCGGTTCCCACTACTCAAAGTATATCGAGAGAAAATCGCCTTGAATTGGAGTAATAGAAACATCAACCATTAAAATAATTGCACCTTAAGTAAAATTTAGGGGCTATTTATAAAAATGAATCTGCATGCGTCAACAGCCACAAACAAAATATTCATATGTCAATATACTGAAACTGAAGTAAACTCGGATAGAGTTAAATCGTTATTCTCTCAGCTATATCTCCAGCAGCTATTGATTGGTTTCGAAGCTACCTCTGTGGACATCGACAGTGTGTACGTAATGAGAATTCTTTCTCTATGTGGTGCGATATTTCCGCCGGAGTTCCGCCGGGTGGTCCTTTCTCCTTTCTTATTTTCTTTGTTTATTAACTCTATCACACAATCCCTCACTTCTTCTTATCATCATTATGCTGATGACCTCCAGATTTACACCCAGTCGTCTATTCAAGACTTACCACGTGCCATTAATACTATCAATGTGGACCTTGAATCCATTCGTCAATGGAGTCAGTCTTTTGGCCTTAAACTAACCCATCCAAAACGCAATCGATTATTATAGGTAGCATTTGGTTCAATTCTCGTTTAAATCTAGACTCCTTACCCCCTGTGGTTTTCGATGGTGTCTGTATACCGTATTTGGATACAGTCAGGAATTTGGGGGTAATTTTTGATAAATATCTGAGTTGGAAGCCGCACGTTTACAATGTAGTTGTTTGGTGATGAAGCAGGAAGGTGTTCGGTGCGAATTTCTCTCTGAGAAGTTTAAAAACTTTTTGCCGACTAAAACTAAAGGCCCAAAGCATTCTCCACCCGATACTGGACTATGCAGATGTTTGCTACCCGGATTTGTCAGTCACTCTGCTCAATAAATTAGAACGGCTCCAAAATATGTGTGTTAGGTTCATCTTCGGACTTCGTAAATCTGACCATGTCTCCCAATTTCGCGCACAACTTAAATGGCTGCCCATCCATCGGCGTAGAGATCTTCATATCCGTTCACTTCTCTATTCAATTATATTCTAGGAAATGAAACTATTTTTCCGGATTTAAATTGATTCATTTCCTATGTGTGACAATCGCGAAAACCTAAGAACTCGATAATTATATTCTATCCTTTTACGCCTTCTTATCTTAAAGATCGCTTTACTTTCCACTCTTCTACACTCTGCCGTTCCCTTCGCTCCTCTGATACTCTCATACTAAACTTGCCCTCTCATACCTCTAACTTTTATTCCAACTCTTTTACCATTTCTACGATCAGATTGTGGAATTCTCTCCCTGAATCGATTCGACGATCCCCTTCTCTTGATTCCTTCAAACAACGTGTCAAGGATCGCTTCCTCAACTCCTAAATTTCGTCTGTCCTCTACTATCCTTTCATTTATTTCCTACATTTAAACTTCATTTTTCTTTTTCATTTAAAAATATAGAAGCATTTAATATTATTGTGTATTTATTGTTATGTATGTATTAATATTATTAGTATGTATATCTATCTATGGATATGTATATATTTTTATTATTACTTATTATGTAGTGCACTTATGATGATATTTTTTGGTTGCACCCCTTTTTGCATATCCGAAATGTCCATTCTAACGTAGCCTGGAAGAAATTGCTACATAGCAATAAGGCCGCCTGTTGCACATTAACTTACTACTACTATTATACATAAGCTATTGTATTGTATTTTAACTGTAATTTAATGTGCAATAAAGACTATTTCATTCATTATTTAAGTTAATCGATATGATCTTCTATTACAAAAGTATGTTATATGGTAAGTTCATTTTACTGGAAGGACAATAATTGTAATATTTGAAGGCGACTAAAAATTAAAGTCTTAATTTTTTTTAAGTAATCAACATTTTTTTCAAACAAGTAAAATGAAGTAATTAACTATCTTATTCTAGTATTTTTCTACTATATTAACATTACGACTACTTTTAATCAACAAATACTTGAAGAAAAATTATTCTATTAAGAATCGATTAATTGAATGGACGTATTTCGATTGATTGAACGGAATACACACGCAACACATAATATAACACACGGAGTAAACACGCGTATTCCGTACAATCAATCGATGTAGAGCGAGAGAAAGGAGGTTTCCATCACTAAATAGTTGTTGTGACGTTATAGTGCGTACAAAAATGTGCCACGCTTGGTTTTCATACAAATTGCTGTACTTGCGGCATCTATCTAGATATATGTCTGTGGTGCGAACTGTCAAGTTCGTGGAAGTATACCTAATACAGTCAAAAAAAGCAGTCACGTAGCTAGGACATTTGTGGAAAACTTTGTACTACGATTCGGGATTTTTTTTTAACGCACACACTCAACATAGGCCCGCACTAGGGAAACCCTGTGTCGCGGGTGCCATGGACACACACATAGACAACCACAAATTACACCCAAACTCACGAGAGAAATAAATGTAGGTCATACAAATATTTCTTCCGGCCCGGGAATCGAGGCTGGGACCTCTGCGTGGCAGTCCGGCATGGTAACCGTTCGGCCACGGAGGCAGTTATATATAGGAATATTTCGGGAAATAGCAACCCAAAGCAAAAAATAGATCGTGGCACAGAATTTATCTCAAGTAAAATTAGTCAACTCACATAGACTGCGTATCACCACGAGTCGATGGGAGCTCCAGAAAATACGCATAAGACAATGCGCGCATTTGCGTTGCGCATTAACTGCGAAAAACAACCATCATCCTGGAGCAGCTGGCTTCCTTACTGGTGTTTTGCGCACAATAATACGGTTCACGGCGATACAAAATACACACCACATGAGCTGGTATTTGGTAAGTCATGCATATTACCAAATAATTTCACAGGTGGCGTAATAGACCCTATGTATAACTACGACAGCTACCATGTCGAGTTCAAATACAGACAGCACAAAACGATGCTAAAAAAAGGCGTCTAATTGGCCACACTGCCAGATCTTTAGATTGTAATTTTTCTTCAATAGCAAACTATTGAAACTGGACTGGAAATCATTATAATCTTTGCGCTGGTCATTTTGAAACTATTAGGTAATGATTTGGGCTTTCAGTCGCACTGCGCTTGTGCGTCCTGGAAAAAAAATCGAGACTGCGGTCACGAAAATCTATTTCAAAAGCAGGTTGTCATACTTATTTAGGCAGTGAAATTTTGATTAAGTTCTTCATTAACCGAATTATAAAATCGAAAACTATTTATGAAAGTTATTCCTGCATATTAATATTCGGCACATAAGAAACAAGGGGCGTTTAATATAGTTTCAGATAGAGGACCTATCCTCTATTATTATTTTTTAATCAATATTTTTCAATGACTACAGATTAAAGCCCCACTCCATATAACCAGACTAAAAATGATTGTTGGTTTACTAGATTTTTAATGCTGTTTAATTAAGTAATTTAAGTATTAAAAGAAGCCGTGGTAATAATAATGATCAACAGCCTTTTAAGCAGAGGCCGTAGGCTTGAAAGGATGTATGATTTTTGCTTTGAAACGATTTTTTGGATCGTATGGATCATATGCCTCTGAATCGACCCACGGATCGGATCGTATACTCTTAAATCGATCTCATAAATATCGTCTCAAAATTTATAATAAATAAAACACCTTTATACATGATTTAATTGCCATAATAATACTTTTTTTTTTCACATCTGTGCCTATGCCAATCTTTTATTTATTTATTGAAAACACTTGAAAGCTTACAGTATTTAAAGCTTATAGTGTATGCGAAATATAATTTGTAAACCAAGAGCTTTTCGATGAAGGAAAATATCGTGATGAAACCTATATGTCGAAGAAAGTTCACAACCCTCGAAATACGCATCAAGTATCCAATCCGCATTGGCCAGTGTGGCAAATTATGGCCTAAACCTTCACCTGAGAGAATACACGTGACCAACAGTAAGACATAGAAAAGGGTTAATGTTGAATTTAATTTTAGCACCAGTAGAGCTCCTTGTGAAACAGTTTGTCCAGGGAAGTAAGTAAGACTTACAACTGCTATGGACAGGCGTGTCGCTTACAACCAGGCGCACGACTTGTCCATCCCGCCACTTGGTATCATAAAAAAAGCAATTTCTATTAAGAGAAATGGCGGGCTTTTGAAGTTACAACTACAGTCTAAAACATTATTTTTATTTTAACTGTATTATGATGAAAAAGCGATGAAAGAAATAATGTTGAAGAATGTTAGAACTACATTCCTTATTTTAAATCAAATTACAAAAGACCTTGTCCTAAAAATTCCAATAATCGCGAATTCGAAGTTTTTGTTCAATGTGATAGAAGGTAATGTGATTTAAGCGAATGAAAGTGAAAACATAAATATTGACTCCCACCGCTTAAGACTATTTAAAAAATCCAAATAGGTAAACTAAGTTATTTAAGAGGAAGTGAAAACATAATGTATTAGAACCACAATGGAAAATATTACTGAGAATCCCGATAATTAAACGAAGACGTGGCTCAAAGGACTTGTGCTCAAGCCAAAACTCTTATAAACAATTTCTATTAAAAAACAAATAATTATGTTTTGATTGATAACAGCCGAAAGATTCTAATTGTAATGTAGTTGGGATTTGCAGTGTTTTGGTTTGACGCTGATAGAACTGTATGAGATGAATGGCGAAGTGGACTGAATGATTACGTTTTAAAGAAATGACATTGAATTAATAACATTCGAAATAAAATGTAAAAATAAGGAAAGTAACAAATAGAATAGTCGTTGACAGCCGTGCCACTAACTCGAGTTTACTGCGGCGGAGTTGTCGCTAGCGATGTAAATTACACACAATTGTGTATGGCAAGAAGAAACAAGAAGAAACATTTTTTCCATCACACTTGCTCGTATATAGTATGATTGTATGGTCGCTAACTTGACTATAATGCTCCAAATAAAACTCTCGGGCGTCAGCCATGGTCGTTAAGGACTTTTTTTTAAATTTGTAGCACGACGTACATCCTTACATATAGGTCAGTTTCAAGTTCAAGCAAGGAGGTTACTTAAGTTCAAAATTAAAACATTCGCTTATAATGATATCTAACCAGAAATTTAATTGCCATTCAGTCACAAACTACTTAAATACTTATTATTAAGATTTTTTTAAATTGATTTTAATTATTTTTTGTACAAAAATTTATCAACATTTTTACAATCCCTCATGGCTGTATGCGTCTTTATACCGTTTTACAACATTTTAGTTCGAGTTGTATTATCTACGGGAGATTTGCTAACTGGCCTTCTGTTGATAAAATAAACAAAAAACCCGTCGTGAACCATATTTATTCACACAAGAAATAAACATTGTATTTATTTCCTCGCAAATGTGATGAAAAACATTGTATGTATCACGGACGGTAAAAAAATATAAAACTCGTGTTGTTATAGCCCTCAGCCTTCGGCTTCGGGCTTTTCTAATGGACCCTCGTCAGTAATCTCTTATTTAGCGTCCGCAATACACAATGTACTAGTACACTAATTTTACGCGGTCGCTAGCGATAATTATCACTGAATCTCATGGTAGAGACATTGATTAATTAGTTCCTGGCCATTACATTTCTTTTTCGTCCATTACTGAAATGTAAAAAAAAAATCTTAGAATGAACCAAATGTTAATAATTCATAGCTCAGATATTTGTAAAAACTATATAGTATAGAATAGAAGTTGATGGTAACATAATAATTTTAGTTTCACTGTTCCCGGCCAACTATTAAGTACAAATACATTGAAGATATTTACATAATTGTATAATATTGTCATCTTAAATTAAGTTTATTGAATACCACGGTGTTTTACTACAATGATATTAAATTATTTTTTGTAAAATTACCCCACTTGTTTGTTATTAATACAAAGATCGAGCACTGAGAAACATTCCTTTGATGCGGCTGGATTCGAATACTGGGCTACGTAAAACCAGCAGACCTTGCAAATTTTTCTATGTCCTTGTTGCAGATTTTTGTTTTTGGTTTTAAACGACTTTTGCCGTAGTGCCGTCTATGAGAAATGTATGGAACTTGTGTAATGTCATTTTTATTTTTTTTCCTACTTTCAAAGTAGGTACCTACTTTTGGCCCTTTGTAAATATTTTAGTATTTTTTACTATAGTATTATTTGTTGTATTAATTTAGGCTTAGTCTATTAATTTATGTAACAATACTTTTGCAGTTATTCGTTTTGTGATTTCAAGCCGATGATAGCCGAAGCTCAATGAAAAAAAAAGAAAAGTAAATTGGGTAAAACATTTTTTCACTATGCTATAAATATAACAAGCGCGCGCAAAGATAGTTCTAATTGCGTAAATATTATAAAATAAAGATGTATTATATACTTTTGGGACAACCTAATGTAATTGAGACAGAAATAAGGAAGAATTTTTTAAAACTAGTTCTCTTCGAACTATATTTAAGTCCGTTAGTTGTTTTATAGCCAGAGACTTCTGACGAATGCGATGGCGATGAAGAAGTATTTGGTGTTAGTGAAACTACAAGCATATGGGACTCTGCAGCATGTTTCTGGGCGACGACGGGTGCAGTGGTAGTGCAGATTTCTCAATGTTTATCACGTTTCCTACTTACTCATAGCAATGCTACTTCCCGCTCCAGACTGTGAACTCAGCACATGACTTATGACGTGCTCAAAAATAAATCGGCCATTTTCACCCGAGCCACTAAATTTTATATCAAACCACGTGAAGCTTAGTCACGTATGCTCTCTAGCCGGGGACGCTACAGTGATAAAAATTCACCCAGCCAAAATCCAGACGCATAAACGGTTAATAATTATATAACAAGCGAAATACTTTTCTTGTGATACCGCCATTTTCAAACTGTTACTGGCAACTAGACACGCGTTTGCCCGCGCCCGCCGTTTTCGTGTTGCGTGCATTCTTTCGAGTTTTACCGGAAGTAAGTGCATTGGATTATTGTTTCTACGGCCAATTTTTCTTCCGTGCTTTTTTTAAATTTGAAAAATATCGAGTGTTGTGTGTGAGTGATTTTATTCTGTATTCAAATTACGGTAAGGTATATTTTAAATTATCTTTGTTTATGATTATAATTTCGTAACAAAAGTGAGGAATTTATTATAAATAATTGTTGTGTGACGAAACGTCACGGGAGCTTTGGGAAATTGTTCAAGTGTGTGAGACTAATGATTACTGAGAAACATTAACTAGAGCTTGGCAGGAATATTAGATTTCGTAGTTTCGCGAGTATATTAAATGGTAGATACGCGAATGCCATCGTGATATAATCGGCTATACTACAGTCGGTTTAAGTTGGCCTGCGATAGGTGGTTATTGATCCTGAAGTTTTAAAGACTAATAAATAGTCAGTACGGAGATGTTATGACAAAAATCTTCATTCTAATTTTGTTTTACTGACTTTGTTTTAACTCTCGCTATCACGTGGGCTGATAATACGAACACTTTTAAGTATGAGGATGGCTGTAATTTGTGAAAATAATTAGCTATGGAAGAGTTAATTAGTTTAGTAATTAATGAAGATTAGCAAAAGAAATGTATAGACCTAACGTGGACCGCCACAAATAACACTTTCAGATCAAATTGAAATAAGAGGGCCTGTATGAAAAGGTTGATGAATGTAAGTGAAGCATGAGAGGTTTGTCAGGATAGCGTTGAGTGGCATAAATCTCTGCCTACCCCAAAAGGAATCTAAGGGCGTGATTGTAATAAAATAAATCCATAGTAAACGTATGTAACACAACTTTTTTTCGCGATTTGATGGGGTTCCACACACTAAAAATGTTATTGAAGGAGAGAATCAATGTATGTATTACGTTTACCGTGCTTGCTTAAAGTTCAAAAGGAATTTTCATTAAAAAAAAACTTGTGTATATCATATTTAGACTTTCATTGTGTTGTGGTTGTAATAATTAATTTTAATCAAATTATTACGTCCCTTAGTTAGACAAAGTGTTTTATGATGAAGACCTTATTCTTCTGCAGCTCTAAAATATAGACAATTTAATTACATGTACAAGTAATTAAAACTAAAAATTACTTATCATAATTATCATCGTCGATAATATTATATATTCCACTGGTAGGCACGGGTCTAGTCATAGTCCACCACTCTGTTCCAAAGCTGGTTGAGGCCTTATCACGGTTTACAAGGGCTACGAAGCTTCTACGACATGCAGGATTCATCATGACTCATTCACGATTAGAGAGAGGCATTGCTACTAAACATTTAAATAATTTAGAAATTATAGGTATTATAGGTTTAGGCCTTAGGAAATCGAACCATCGATCTGCCATTCGAAAAGCAGTCGTTTTCCCACAGGGCTATCACCGCTCACATTCAACACTTACTTACTCCGTTGGCTCAACGACCCGAAGTGGATTTTAGCCTCCGATACGAGTTGGTGCCAACGCCCTATCTTGTGCGATCTCTTCTCAGTTGTCTCTCCATTGGTATTTGGGCTAACCAACCGGTCTTCGACCACTAGGTGTCTCATGTAGGCCCTTTTCACCGCTCTATGAGCTGACATCCTTTCGAGGTTTCCAAGCCGACGGAGTCTTGCAGACTTGATTTCTCCGATGATCTAGGCGCAGGCTCAGTGAAATAAATAATACTCGACCAAAAGTAAAACTGCCTCCGTGGCCTAACGGTTACCATCCTGGTCTGCCACGCAGAGGAGAAATATTCACAAAACTGCGAATCGGCGCGATGCGATTTCGTGAGACAAAGCGTCTCTTATGTCACGGTTCGGGTGATCAGGGCTTAGGCGACCATCAACCGTTTACTGAACGTATTTTTTAAGCTAGGTAGCGACAGGGATCCTAAAAAGAGTGTTGCACTGCTGTTATTGATAAGAAAATATAGGAAAAAAACACAAAGAAGATTAACATCGCATAAATGCGCTATGTGGAGCAATTCGCAAATTCTGATTAGGTTTCTTTAGATTTCTGCGATGTGACGTCGCATCACAGTTTTGTGTTTCGATCCAGATAGTATGCGTGTGTGCGTTAAAAGATACATGATGCGAATGAAGCTTCATACTTGACATTGTTTTTTAATTTGGTCGAATATTATTTATTTGACAGTATAATTGTTCCGGACGGATGTCGAATGGAGAACGAGAATTAACCAAATTATTATGGAAATGTGTATGAAGCTTGGTAAACTGATGAAATCGGATCCCCCGATGTTGGATAGGTCTTAACCGACCACGAGGTCCAACGCTGATTGGTGACGTTAGAATACTTTTAATCAATTTTCTGTCCTAGGTCACCACGTAATGGTCGTCATGTCGCTTAATCTCTTTATTTACGACATTCGTTATTGAGATTTCATTGGATTTTGTGTAGGCAGCATTCTTTTACAACGATTACTTTTGTTAATAGTAGTTTTTTTTAGAATTGGAAGCAAACGAGCTTCTTTTTTGTTAGAAAATTAGAAGAAAACAATGTCTACTACAAAATCCCGAACACTGTATCCTTTGTGTCATTGATATACCACCTATTCGTACAAATTGGCGTAGCGTGGGGAGTGCAGAGGGCCCCGGGCGGCACAACAACTTTTCATATTTGATTTTTCACTTAATACTAAAAATATTTCTCAAAGATGGCGTTACGGCTAAAAAGTCGTTGAAAACCAAATACAAAGATCCAACAAAGAAAGCACATAGAGAGAGAGAGAACCAGCGGACTGGTTCGTTACGTGGCTTAGTTGGCATAGCGTTTGGCACGTTTTGCTAAAGACGTCGGTTCGAATCCGGCCGGATCGAAGGAATTTTTTGTAAGCGTTCGATCTTTGTATTAATAATTATAACAAACTAATGGAGTAATTTCACAAAAATAATTGAATATCAATTTAATACAAATTTAATAAAAAAATTATTTCCACTATTTGAGAAAACGATAACTTGAACAACACAAATGTGGCGACGGCGGCAGACTAACATAAAAACACAGTCGACCCAATCCTGTCCGAACGAAGTACTTTTGTAATCGTGAAAATAGAGAGGTTAAGAAATTTAGGGTTAGCCCCGGGCGGCAGAAATTATTCCACGGCACTTTCCGCACGGCAAGAGAATGGAATACACTACAGGTATCTGTTTCTCCCGAAAAGTACAATTTAGGGCCCGTTCAAGGCTAGAGTGGCTTTGGTGAAATTTTTTTAATTTTTTTTTATATATATAATAGATACACGCTTGGCCACAATCTCACCTGATGTTAAGCGACGATGTGACCGACGATGGGACGCGTTTGCCTAAAAAATGCCTATTCACTCTAGCCTTGAATAGCCCCAAATTGTACTTTTCAGGAAATACAGATGCCGGCCGGTAGAGCATTCCATTCCTTTGCCGTACGCATCAGAAAGGAGGAAGCAAAGCGCTTAGTGCGAATAGGTGGAATATCAACGACATAAGAATGGAGTGCTCCGGACCTTCTAGTCGACCGAAGGAGGAACGGTGAGGGCGGAACCAAATTGAAAAGTTCCTGCGCACACTCCCCGAAATGTATCCGATAGAAAACCGACAAGCAGGCTACTTTTCTGCGATGATCGAGATTTTGGAGCTTCGACTCCACAAGAGGATTATTGTTAATAAGTCTCTTTGCTTTACGCTCCACCGAGTCCAAGGCAGCTAACTGGTATTGGGCAGAGCCGTCCCAAAGGTGGCAGCAGTACTCCATACAGGATCGAACTTGTGCTTTATATAGATTTAAAAGCTGTTCAGGTGTGAAGTACCGCCTGACCTTGAAAAGTATGCCTAGTTTTCTGGCAGCAGTTTTTGCCAAGCACTCGATGTATCGCCCAAAGTTGGGGTTGGATGATAAGTCCAGACCAAGTAGCTCAAGGTGGTCCCTTATCGGCACGGATACACCTCGGAAAGTCGGAGTAAGGTGTAGGGGACTCCGTTTTGATGAGAAAAGACACGCCTGTTAGCATCTCCCCAGTCGGAAGCAGCTTTCAGACTCAGGTTCAACCGGGTGACCATCGCCTCTCGCTTACACCGGATCTCTTCACTGTTGTCTCGGGCGTCTGGCACATAACTCACCGCCACTGTGCTGTCGTCTGCGTACCCAAAGATATCGGGCATCAGCAGCAGGTCGTTGATATGCAGCAAGAATAGAGTGGCGGAGAGGACAGATCCCTGAGGTACACCGGCATTTATACCATGAGGAGCAGACGAGTAACCATCTACAACTACACGGATTGACCTATCCTTCAGAAAATCGCCTATCCATGTGCAAAAGCCAACAGGAATTCCGTAAGCTGGAAGCTTGTTTAACAGGCTATCATGCCAAACCCTGTCAAAGGCCTTTGATATGTCGAGAGACACGGCAAGCGATTCACCGCGTTTCTCGAAAACCTCGCTCCATAAATGTGTGGCGTACGCAAGAAGATCCCCAGTAGATCGTCCACGGCGAAAACCATATTGTCGATCACTGAGGAGATCGTTATCTTCGAGGTATCCAAGGAGACGGCTGTTCAATACGCGCTCCATAGTCTTACAGAGTATGGAGGTGATTGCGATAGGTCGATAATTAGATGGGTCGGCATGACTACCTTTCTTAGGTACAGGCTGTACATTTGCAAGCTTCCAGGATTTCGGGACATGATAGGCACATTGGACTTATCAACTTATGTCTTAGGGTGTCGGGCGCAGTGGCAGTGCCCATAAGATTCTTTGCGATTTAAATCACCGAGTGACGCTGCAATTGTTATGTACAGGCGGTAGCTTACCATCAGGCGTACGACTTTTTTGATATTATAAAAAGAAAATAAAAAAATGCATTCACTAGAAAAACTAAAATATGAAATTAATCTATTTTATATCGAGTTTTTACGAATTTGCGATTGTTACACATAGGAAATCAAACTACATTTGTTTTGTCTATGTCATTTATATGTTTCTTTCAGACAAACCAACGTGTCTGGCCCTTTACAAGTCTCATGATCACGGCGGATTGAGATGGTAAAGTGAGCCTATTTTATATTTTAACAAATGTATTGTTACGTAAATGTCATCATGTTTTTGGTACCTAACGAAAACTTATTTATTATGCAAGGCTGTTAAGATGCACTTTGACGCGAGTGCTTGTATTGAAACCTGAGCAAACGAAGAACCCTAAGATTAGAAAATAAATAGAAAAATATTCTAGCGTAACGAGGGTTTGAAGGCACGAGACGCGAAACAACTTTGCTGCCGAGCGAAACACACAACTTTTCACCTCACTATGGAGGAAAATGGTGGATGAAAGAAAAACTATTTTCATCCTTGCTTGTACCTATTTCTATAATTTTGTGTGATTAAGTGATTATTGAAATTATTTCGACGAATTAAAATAATTGAATAATCACAATTACTTATCATTGTCAATTTAATGTCAACGATAATAAGAATACACTTTACCAACGGATCTAGATGACACAAATAAGTAATGTACGACAAATCGCGTAGTTGAACGTGTCATTATCTTTTCTGTTCATCGAAAGCTACAGTTAGGTGCACCACAGTCCATTGTCAAGTTCTCGAATTTTAAAAACGTATTTCCAGCCCCCGACTCACAGACCACATAATCCGTGTCCCGACTCGTCACGCACTCGACCCGCACCCGTTCTCTGTATGTTTGATCCTTAGACAGGTATAAATAAGTAAAGAATAATATCGCACACACTCAACATAGCCCCGCACTAGGGAAATCCTGCGTCGTGGGTTTCATGGAAACACACATAGACAACCACAAATTACACCCAACTCACGAGAGAAATAAATGTAGGCCATACAAATATTTGGACCTCAGCGTGCCAGTCGATTCCGACTCGAGGCAGTTGACAGAGACGACGTTCTACAAAGCCGACGACATTAGCCGATCGCCTTTTTCTAAAAGCAATAATTTACGCTACTTATATTCGGAAAATGCCTAGACATAAGAACTCCATTACTATTGTCTCTTTTGAATTTCATATCAAAACAAGTAATGAATACGGCCATTAGTTCATCTCAAGTCAAGGATAATTATTAAGATCTTAGGAAATGAATTTATTTTTCAGATTTAAATCAGGTACGTTTTTTTTAAACAAACCGACGTTTCAGCTCCTTTACAGGGCCTGTACAGTTTATGTATATTTGTTTTTTCAAACTGATTAAGGGTCGTATTCCAGAACTCTACTCAATGCTTAGGTCAGGATTTGAGCAGACTTGAGTATGATTTCAAGCACTGAAAATACGACCCTAATGGCATGGACTTGATTTTGATTTTCAGTGCTTACTGCAATACTCAAGTCCTGACTTGAGCATTGAGTAGAGTTCTGGATTACGACCATGCGAGTCAGTCATGGGACCTATTGTGATTTCGATTTGAAAACAAATAGTTTAATTAACTTAAAAAATAGTTTAACTGCCACCGTGGCCGAACGGTTACCAAGCTGCACTGCCGCGCAGAGGTCCCGGGTTCGATTCCCGGGCCGAGAGAAACATTTGGCTTACATTTATTTCTCTCGTGAGTTTGGGTGTAATTTGTGGTTGTCTATGAGTATGTCCATGACACCCGATACAGGGTTTCCCTAGTGCGGGACTATGAGTATGTGCGCGTTATTGCGCGAAGGATTCGGTTACTTAAGTCAACTTCTATTTCAACGATAACTCATTGATTACTTATCGTTAGTTTGATAGTTGCCTTTTCGCTTATTAATAAATATCACATAAGCTACGTCTCATAGGTTGTCAATTCGTGATTAAGTCCTGATCAATCAATTGAAGGGTCTTGGACCAAGACCCTCCAACCAAGACATTTGGTTACTTGAAATTGTATCATCCAAGAGCGGTTATACTCGGTGACTTTTAGCAGCGATGCAAATGCGATGCAGTCGCGGTGCAGTCGCTAATCGCCTAATTTTACACACGCGCGCGATTTTAAGCAGCGATGCAAGCGCGCGACTGCATTGATACAAACGCGATTGCATCGATGCAATCGCCGTGTGTAACCTCTGCTAGATGTTGATGATTAGGTATAGTCTATTAATAAGGGATGAGATGCGATATACACTCAATACCTGATTTAAGAGATGTTTAACAATAGACGGCGTATACTTGTATAACAAGAAAAAACAAAAAACCTTAAATTTTTTTTTTACTAAAATAAATCATTTGAATCCCATCACTAAAACATTTATTTCGACATTTACAATTCTTGTAAGTAGCAAGTGATTAGTAGCTAATTACTTTTAAATTAATTGTATCGTTAATGAATACTGACTTTGATTGTCGTTTGATGTTTACAGCTACTTTTAAAATAATTTAATTAATTCCTATAGGCTTAAAATTGAGGTTGAAGTTGAAAAAGAATGTGTTCAAAAGTCTTCGTAAATATAAAATCTAATCTTCAATTTGTTAACCGTTTTGTTTGCTTTCTATTACGAGATATTGTGAAGAAGGGTAAGCTGATCTCTAATTTTAAATAATCATAGTACAGAGTACTAAGAAAACCGACCTCCAAAGTTGGTGGAATTACATCTATTTGCCAAGTTTCATCCTCTAGCTTAGAGGTGGAATGGACGTACCCTCTTTCTAACAAAAAAAAGTATCATAATCGAACAGTCGTATTGAGAACCTCCTCCTTTATTCGAAGTCAGTTAAAAAGACATTTATTGGTCACAGTATATAGAACAAGTAGGTAATTATATATACTATAACTTTAGTTTAAACCGGGTAAATCGCGTCAATGTCATAGTAACCCGGTACAATTTACTACATAGCTCTCGTGTTTTGTGCCTCTAAATTTCTCTTGTAATAATAATAATAACGCATACACTCACAGCCCCGCACTAGAGAAACCCCGTATCGCGGGTGCCATGGACACATATACCCAAACTCACAGGGAAAAAATTGTAGGACATACATTGACTTACAAATAAATGGACGACGGGTCTAATACAAAAACCACGAAAAAAATGTCCCAAGTCAACCTATTCGAAATTTAAATTGTAATGTCATCGCAGTATCGCGCTGTCAGTAGAACAAATGAAGACTAAAGCGGAGTGTCGCGCTCTGTATACGATTTTAGCGCCTTACAAGTGCGGACACTTTTTAGCGCGGACCCGACGTCCATATAATTGTAAGTCAATGAGGACATACAAATATTTCTCCCGGCCCGACGTCATAATATTCAAAATTCATGCGTTTCTATCACAATCTATAAACAAAACTCTCGACAAAAAACTGGCAACCAAGCAAACGTCCTTTCACTCAGTCTTGTAAAAAAAAAATAGTATAGAACACAAAGGCTATGGAATTCCAGACTTATTCATCATAATGCGATCTTTAATGAGAATGACAATTTTCGCCAGTCGATTGTTTTGAGTAAAGAAACTACTAGAGCTTCCTATCACATTCATTATATTTTACACAAAATTCGGTTGTAAAATACGCGCCATTGCCTTTTCTTAATCGAGAGTGACCACCCACGATATTCAAAATAATACATCCGCTGTCAAAACTCTTTTCTACTACACCACCACTATTAAAATATTTAAAAAAGTTTCTTTAACAATTTAAAAAAAGAACAACAAAATGTAAGAATATAATGACGCTGCACAAATTGTTTTACAACTAAAATGCATAAACAAATTCACTATAGCTCCAGAGAAACGATAATTAATTACCAGAAAATTTTGAGAACACGAAATAGCTAGTAAATCTCAAAGTTTAAATAACAGTAAGCAGTAAGGAATGGGACGACGTAAATGAAACTCAATCGAGGTCGCTTCACTTAGTTTGTGTTTTTTATACTAGCACTTATGTTTGAGTTTGACGACCTCGGTGGCCTAGTGGTTCGCATTGTGGGCGCTCGATGAGGAGGTCCCGAATTCGATTCCCGGTAAGATCAATTTGGGTAATGAACTTTTTCAGTTTGAGGCTGCGCAGGAGCTTTTAGTTATCCTTGTTGAAACTTCCGGGAGCAGAAGGGTGGTAGCTGCTACTGTCAAGGGGGAGGGGGAAACGTCAGACTCTTGTGTGCGATCGCACTTCCTGTGGGTGGGTCTTCAGGGAAATATAGTGTTTAACTAAATTGACGACCTCTGTGGTCGAGTGGCTTGCACACCGGTAGTCTTGGGTCATGGAAAAATTGCCATTTTGAAAAAAATATATTTTTCAGAGAAATAAATATTTTTCTTTTAATTTCCACATTTGACGTTGACACCTACACACAAACGTTGACAAAAGTTGAAGTTATTGAACGAAAAGTATGAAGCCAATAAGGCTTTTTTTCGCTGAAAGTAATCATTTTAAATCTCGTTTTTCTCTAAGCGGCTTTTAGCTGTACAAGTTTATTTTACAATTTTATCCGGAAAAAATCACTATTTTAGTATTTTCGAAAAATTACCCATAGGTACATACCAGTTTTTATAGTGTTACCGTCTCTGAAGTCCCCGCTTTAACCCCCGACCGGGTCAATGTAGAAAAAAGCAAACTTGTCTATGATGTTTCGGGTTTGGGTGTTTATGGTACCGTCGTTGTTTCCGATTTCCATAACATAAGTGCTTTAGTTAGTTGGGATCGGAGCAATGTATCTGATTTTGCCTAATATTTATTATTATTCTGTATTTATAATTAATGCCTGTAATTTCTTTTTTTAAAGAACCTTGAATTAAATTTGAAAAGAGAAATGTCACTTTGAATAAGCGCGACAAGCAACTTTAATTGGGCTGTCGCTACTGACGGAAATTCAAGAGCGAAGTTGTATTTCTTGGATTTTGACGAGTTAGCACCTAAATAAATATTTATATTACATTAGAAAACACTCTTTACAATGTAAATATGCTTCGACTACCTTGATGGATCAACGTAATGACTTTACGGTGAGATCAATTTGAGAAACAAACTATTCTAAATTAGGGTTGGTTTGAATAATCTGGGTAGTAGTGCCTCGAAGTGAATGACGTCGCCTCGGTACTTATAATGTTGGAAATGAGATTATTTTTTTAAACCAACGTTTCTGGCCCTTTACAGGTCACGGTTGAATCAACCGATGCGATTAACATCCGAAAAAATTGTTTTATTTCCGATGTGTAACAATCGCATTTTTCTGAGTGTTCGATCTTTGTATTAATAATTATAACAAACTAGTGGAATAATTCCAAAAAAAAAGAATTGATAATCAATTCAATAATAATTTAAAATCGCATTGATTTTTTTGTTGCCTCTCTAGGAACCAACTTTTCTTTCAGTGGTTCAAAGCTTAGCTGAACAAAATTCCTTTACGCGATAAGCTCGATTATATAACATTTTAATTGCTATAACATAATATCACTTGTTTTTGTGGTACCAATAAAGTGTTTACACACATCCATAGCGAAAAACGTGGAACTCGATTGGTACTAATAGTACAGGAAATATTGTAGTTTGAGATCAGATGATCAGTTGTCTGGCAAAAAAAATATTTTAAGTGTACGAGAGATAGTATTGCTATTCAACATTTATTACTATTCCGTGGAAGAACGGATAACCGATGGGGGAAGCGAGTTCTTGAGTGGAGACGATACGGGATAGGATGCCCTCAGGCCGGATGCAATGACTATCTACGAAACACTACTGACAGCAGATGGATGCGATAAGTTGAGGACCAGGCAAAATGGCGCATGTAGAAGAAGCTTATGTCCAGCAGTGGACTTCGATAGGCTGATAATGATGACTATTCAATAAGATATCGTGAACAAATTTGTTAAAAGAAATGTATTGATACTGAACTCACTGTAAAGTTACTAACACCGCGAAAACTGTGGCCTTGTGCCATTTTGTCGCTAATTAATCAAGGAGCCAGATGGAAACAAACGAAAATAACTCCGACATTAACGAGACAACGCGACATATATTGTGGCTAGACGACGCTGTGATTATCACGCCATCTTTGCTTTATAGTGACCCAACTCGACGAAAGATAAGAATTTTTTCTGCACTACGAGAACAGGAAGAAGTCCATCATGCTGTACATATAGAGTGGAATTCCCTTCCTGCAGACGTATTTCCTGAATACGATATAGTTATTAAGCACGTTCTTTAAGCAGCACTATCACCTCCCATTCTCTCCACATCTTCGAACTTGCTTCAGCCTCTTCAATAATATTGTGCTCGAATATCAGATACTCACTCATTTATTACTACCGTTTTATCTGATTACCAGTAAACAACTGACATTTGCCTCGTTGCCAGTTTGTCCTTTAAAAACTCATCTGTGAAACTTTTTTGTGTTTTTATTAATCGTTTGTTAAACTTTTGACAGTGTTGCTATGTAAATAGTTGTTTCCACTAATCATCAGTCAAATTTTTAATAATGTTGCCATTTAAACAATTGTTTCTACTAATTATCCGTCAAACTTTAGACGGATAGTCAGTCAGTCAGAAAAACAAAACAGAATATCAATGTCAACAAACTGTCATTTTCTTTACGAGGTTACTCGGCTGTTTTACTTGAATACTGACGCAGAATAATTAATATATTAATATACAGTCACTAAAGACATAGAAAATATCAAGCCGTTAAATATAATCCGTAATGCAACGTCAAATGTCGCATCTTGTTTATTCTGGCGTGATATATGGCGTACCCTCATTATTACACGTTTAAATTTATTTAATAATTTAGATGAGTTAGTGCTTTAGTACCTGGAATGGGCCTAGGTGTCTTTAATACTTTGACATTATGTTCTCTTTAGCGCGCATAGATGTAATTTGCAAACATTGTTTAGGTCGGAATGTTGTGCTCTAGGTTTTGTCGTGGTACAATAGTTTTGATCAATCAAATTTTGTTTAAGCTTAGGGAAGTTAATATTTACGTGTATTAAACGTATATTAAATAATAAGGCATAATTATATTTAAACTATATAAAGATACTAATTCAAGATTTTGTGGAAGTACATCTATGGCGTCCAGTGGGACGGCCCCGTACTAGATGGTCGGATGACCTGGTAAAGGCGGCGGGTAATGGATGCACGTTGCGTCCGACCGGCAAGTCTGGCAATCTTTGGGGGAGGCCTATGTTCAGCAGTGGACGTCTTCATGCTGATATGATGATGATGACGTCTGAGTTTTATTCAAATCGATTAACGCAAAGTGGGTGAAAGCTGTTCGGTGCCGTCCAAATTTGAAGAAAAATTGCCAACCTTAGAGGTGGAATATTTTCTTTAAATTTGAATGGAATTTAAAAAAGAATCATTGAAATGTATTATATATAATGTAACAGGTTATAACAGTATTGCTCTTTTGAAGTCTTGGGATTGTTCAGACTCCTCATGTTTACGAAATATTTATTTACATTTGATATACTTATTTATAGCTGTATTTTGTGCATTCATTTTACTTATGTATATATCGCACCCCTCACAGAAACCCTGGAAGAATGGCATAAGTGGAGTTACGTCAAACGTGTTTATTGCTCCATCAGATACAGAAAAATATAAATCACATCCTCTCCAATTCTTGTAACTCTATATACTCGATAGGATTACAAGAATTGGAGAGGATGTGGCTTACATTTTTAACCAACTTCAAAAAAAGGAGGAAGTTTCGTCTGTATGTTTTTTTTTGCATGTATGTTACGCGATAACTCCGCCATTTGTGAACTGATTTTGATGATTCTTTTTTTGTTGAAAAGAGGGTACCGCAGATGTGGTCCCATTTAAATTTGAAGGAAATATTCCACCTCTATGGGTGGTAAACTAGGGGGTGAATGACTTTTGAGGTCGATTTTTTTACCGGAGGTTAGGTTATTCTGTATTTAATGGAACAATAAAAGTTTTTAACGTAACTTCACTTATGCCATTCTTCCATGAGGGGTGCAACTTGTATTCGTATGTACATTTGATATAATAAATTTACCTGTGTATTTATTGAGCACGTAGCATCAATTTCTTTATTTATTTATTTTTATTGCCAACTGAAAAACAAACTTTCCTCTCAGTGTTTTCAAAGGTTAGTTGAAAGAAATACCTTTATGGATAAGCTCGCCTTTATAATAGTTTCTTAAAATTTGTAATGTACTTTGTGGTACATACAATTTAGTGTTTACATACAATACAATTCTCAATTTGCGTAAAAATCGAATAGTTCGACGCTTGGACTTTAAAAAATTGTTCTGTAACAGGTGTCTGATGACGCCGTAACGCAGTGGATAATTAACGTCGACGTTTAACAAAGTGCCCGTAAAATGTCACGTGTTGAGACCATTTCGGATTTTAACTCTCGAGTAATAAAAACTAGTTGAACGAGAAAATATTGCTTAGTTTTTTAATCCAGGATGACTTCGAAAATCGGTGTCTAGTAAACGGGTTTTATTCGTAAGTCCAAACCATATTTATTAAATTCAAACAGATTTTATGACAAAATTATCAATATATTTTATTTGAAAATTGTTTGATAATTAACCGAGATATACATATATAATTACCAAGCTGATTAATAGTTTTCTCTTATTTTTTTTACTGAATATGATAAACAGTGAGAAAACGATACGATACGAAGAAAATTTTTTGAAGTAACGTTTGTGTTGAGATTTGATACGTTTTGATATGTCTCTGATACAATTACATGGCATGACATTGTTAGCATTTTGATATTCCAATAAATTTTATAAATATTGACATTTATGTCTAAAAAGATAATTATCTTTGTAAATTTATTATCATCAGTTTTGTTCAGGGTTTTTCGAACGCTGAAGAAAACTGTTTCAGTTCATTATGGTTGATTATGGTTTTCACAATTACTACACATTGAAAATTAAACTCCTTTTTCCTGATCTAATTTTCGGACCTGCAAAGAGTCCGAAACGTTGGTTGATTTGAAAAAAAAACAAGTATACGCGATTAAGACCCGGAAAAAATAGATTCATGGTCAGTTTATTTTGTCAGCTTCCCAAAAATTGTTGTTTTTACGTAACAAAGCTAACATAAGGTAATGAGAAAAAATTACGAGGTATTATCGTCATTATCATTATTATGTTTTCCACTGCTGGGCACGGGATCTCAGGGTGACGGGCGAAGTGGCAGTGCCCCTCAGATCGGCATCCCAAATGTCAGGCGTGTCGCTTACCAGCAGGCACACCTTCTTGTTCGTCCCGTCACTTGATATTCATATTTTTTTTCATTTCAAGGTCAGGTACGGTAGTTGCTTATGAGTGTCTTAAATATGCATTGATTAGGTTTTATGCACTCTGTTTTGATTTCACTTGAGGGCGTAAAAGTAAATTTTATCAAAACGGTAATTCTCGGTCTAGTGTTCAGTACCTAATTTTCGTGTCAATTTTTATTATATAAAAATTCGAGTATACTGTCGTGTAATTATTAAACAATATTTCACGATACAATACTCGAATATTAAATAATATTGCACGATAAACGTGAAATATTGGTTAATAATTACACGATAATATACTTGAATATTTAAATAATAAAAATTGCCACGGAAATTAGAAAGTGAACACTAGTCCGACAGTGACCGACAAATAATATTTCTATAAACCACGTGTTTAAATCGAGTTTAAAAACGTGTCAATTTTGTAATTCAGAATATGGTGGTTTGCATTAATATTAGACATAACGTCGCCTATTCTCAAACTCGTATCTTATAAAGAGTCATTATTCAGGGGATGGCAAAATTTTCTATTTATTTTAAATTTCTTATCAAGGGTGTTCTTCTCAGGGAGGTCAGCGTAGTGAACGAGCAGTAGCTTAAAAATGACGTTTTCAAGTGTAAAAATCTTGCCTATGGAATAAATGATTATCTGACTTTGACTAGTGAGGGGCGGAGAGTGTCCATTCTCGTTATTTTTTTGTTCACTGCCTCAGATCTTTGCGTTTTAAAGCTCGTGAGTGGTACTGCAACTCTTATGGACAGGCGTGTAACTTACCACCAGGCGCACGACTTGTTCGTCCCATCACTAGATATTATAAAAAAATATATATTCGGTCTCTTATTTGTATTTGATGTAAGTTTTTAATTGTGTTTTTTTTCCAACACAATCTATTTTGTTAAGGAAATAAATAAACACAGCAATCGCGAAAACCTAAGAATTCGGTTATTACATCGAATTCACAGCGAGGTACGAGGATAGTGGCGAGTCCGATTGTGTAGTATAAATGTGGCACAAACCCGAAGTGACAAATCCAGAATTCGCTAGCAAGTGACGCGGTATATAAATACACTGACCCGGCCAGATTAATTAAGCCACGGACGGAAATTCGCAAGCTATTTTCGTGTTATCTATAGGCTTTTTTTATTGGGAATAATATTTAAAATAGTGGGATATAAGCTATGTCTTTTGCTAGGTTTATAATAATAAATATTGTACTATATAGTACCGGCACGCTATGACGGCCGTTTTGACGTTTGCTAATTAAGTTTCGTATTAATTCATAACAACGTGGAAGCAGCTAATTGCTGTACATTGTTGACAATAGTGACGTGCAGTAAATTTTATGGAATGTATAATTTTACGGCATTTGCTGTTCGAAACTCGAAATTAAAAAAAATCTAATACGATACTTATGGGACCGTTGTTCAGCACATCTTCTACCTCCGGCAAACTCGCGTTAAAGCTCAATGCAAAACAAAGCAGTTTCGAATTGACGATATACGTTATTGCACTTTTTCATACGAATAAACAAATTTTGAAAACATTTACGCCACTCCTCCGTGACAATCTCTGAAATATATTTTTCATACCCTTCGACAGCCTCTTCAGGTGATGAAAATCGGTGACCGTGTAACTGGTTCTTAATTTTTGGAAATAAATAAAAGTCACAAGGTGCCAAGTCGGGACTGTATGAGGGTTGACTCATGAGGTCAACGTTGTTCACCTTAAAAAATTCATTTGTCTGTCTGGCCGTGTGAGAACTGGCATTATCGTGGTGCAAGATGATACGGTATTTACGGTTATTTTTACGGAGATTGTCAATAACTTCCGGCAAACAAATGGTCGTGTACCAATCACTAATCACGGTACAACGTTCTCCAAAGCAACAGTAGCCATGTATCCAGTTTTATTAAAAAAAGAAGCAATCATCCGCTTAGAGGCACTTTGCACGCGCGCCACATTAGTTGGTTTCGGCTCATCTCAAAAGACCCATACGCTCGATTGCTGCTTTGTTTTGGGATCTCAACTATAAATCCATGTTTTGTCACCTGTTACCATGTCCCACACCAAATTTGACGCCCCTTCGTTGAATCTGGTAAGCATGGCATTGCACCAAGTGACGCGATCCGTTTTTTGAGCCTCAGTCAAATTGTGTGGCATCCACTGAGAGCACAGCTTTTTCACACCCAAATGTTTGTGTAGTATTGATTGTATTTGACTCATGTCTATGCTTAAAGACTGCTACTGTCTAAGCTTTGACTCATGGTATGTCACATGCCTGTCTGTTTTGATCATACGGCGCACAGCATCGATGTTTTTGTTGTTTACAGCAGTGGACGGGCGACCATCACGAAATTCGTCACTGAGATTCACACGACCGCATTTGAATTCTGAAAACTAGCTATAAATAGTCGTCTTGCATGGTGCTTCATCGCCAAAAGCAGTTTGAAGCCGAGCGAAGCTCCGCTGAGCAGTTAAGTTACACTTAAAGTCGTAGAAAATCATACTACGAAAATTTTCACGAGTTAAATCCACGGTGATGTAGACAACCAATTTCTAAAATGACGCCACAATGTAAAAACAAGTGACAGTCAGATGAAACAAACTGCAGTCTACAGTCAAAGAATGCCATTTTCAAATGTTGCAATTACTTTTTAAATATTGTTTATGTAAGTGGCCAGTTCCGGAAACTTATAGTGCGCCCTATGTATTAAGTAAACATTTTTTATTTTCGTTTTATTAAAACTTTTTAATCGGCTACTCCTTGCAATACTAGTTATAAATCTAAACACTTATAGATGTGCCTCGCATTTGATTATATTTTTTTTCGATAATGGATTGAGATTTGACCTCACTTTTGTAATCTGTCAAAACGGCTGTCATGTGATCATAGCGTACTGTAGGTGTAATTAAACTGCAAATGTGAACATAGGTATAAAAATAATACGAAACAAATTATGTATATTTGTATATTTTATTGCTCCTATTTAAGCATAAAAAAAGGTAGGGTTACCATCCATTCGGATTTATCTGACTTTATGATCATCTGTCCGGAATTGTCATATGTCTGGAGTTTTCGAATTAGGGCGCGTGGACACGCCTAGAAATTTGACGTGTCTGCTATAGAAAAGACATGGTCTTGTACACGACAAGAACTTTATCGGATCTAGACACGAAAACATGTGGTAACTGTTGCAGACGAGAAAACGACGAGTATGTATACGATACGAATGCTTTCGGATAGACGTGTATAGGGTAAAATGTGTCAGTGTATTACGAGTCTTCCAGGTAGCTGTCGTTTTACTACCGACTGTGGGAAGAAGTGTGTTGTCGTACACATGTTGACTACTAAGCAACACCCATCCACGCGCATAAACGTTCGTTTACTGACAATGCACCTACCTCACCACGCCTCATACAATAGCGGCAGAGCTCTTCGTTTCGGAGGTAGACAAGATTGTTTTCTTGTCCTTCGTCGAGGCAGTGTAGAAACGACACGAATTCTTACATAGACCCGACGACTTTTCTTAGCGTGGACACGCGCCCTTAGGGTAAACATTTTTAGAATAAAAAGTAAACTATCCACCTCGCAAATTTGTAGATTCTCGTTGTTTTATTGAATCGCCCCAGTTCAAAGCGGTGTAAATGTCACACTCAATAAAATGTACTTTTATCTTAGAGGATGGAAAAAAAGCATAAATACTGTGTAATGATACCTAACACTACGCCAACTTAATTTTTTGGTAATTTTCGGTTTTTAATGTTAACAGCCTTATTTTATTTACTAATATTATGCTTCCCGAATTTTGTGAAAAAAAAAGAAACAAAAAACGAAATTCGATAAAAAGCAAAATAATGAATTTCGGGATAAAAAATAAAGAAACAAAATAAAAACAGAGGTGAATAATAAATATAAAAATTTTGTTAGTTATCGATATTATACCATTGAAAAGTGAAGTGCATGGAATGATTTAGACGGTTCATTTCTCGAAAATTCATACATTTGTTGGCTTTGGAGCCCTCGACATAACAAAGAATACCAACAAAAACCAGACAACACAGGGTGACCATAGCTGTAACATCAAAGATGATCAATTTCTAGTTGATTCATGTCTAATTATCGCGTTCTATGACAATGATTGAAATCAAAATGGACTCGACAAGACGGTTTCCTTTGCACCATTTCACATTCAATGAAGTGAGCCAAATTGTTCTTGTTTTGTTTGGCAATTGGTATTTGAAGTTTAATGGTCTCTGATGATTGGAAGGAGTTGACTTTTTTCATCAAAATTGTGGGAACCTAGTGGGAAAAGGGTTCTCAATTAAGATGTTTTATACCCCCTGATAAGACTTTTTTTATGATACGAAATGACGGGATGAACAAGTTCTGTGCCTGGTGTTAAGCGACAAGCCTGTCCGCAGCAGTTGTAGCGCCAGTAGGTCAAACCATTAAGTTTGTTGTATGTGGAACGTTGCCGCAACGCATCGTATGGCATCGCTCCTATAATATGAATAAGGATGTTGCGATTAAATTATTCGGATAATACTCTATTCGATTAATGATCGTTTTGAAATGTCAAGAGACACGCACTAATAAACACTTTAATAATAACTAAAGAAACATAAAATTTATGTAGTGCTTTTCTAGTTTTCATAGAATTAGGTCAATAAGTTCTAAGTATATGTCATCAGGTTGATAAGTATACAGCATACCATTGTTCCGTTGGCATAGCGCCACGTTGTGCTTATTATTTACTGCTAGTATTAAATGCGATTGTGATCATTTTCACAAGCATGTTCTATTTTTGTTAGGGTATCGATTTCTTATGTAGTTTCTTTTTAATAGATAGATTGAACATGAGTATATAATCGATGACTGCATCCAACACGTGTACCCGTGTATAACCAGAAATAGATACGAAATGTCATTTAATTTGTTTGAAAACTATTCTGCCAAATCATTACTGTGACAACTGCGCTCCGATTGGCCAGCCCGAATTTGAAAGAATTGACGGGTGTCGTCAATTGTTTCACTTCAAATAGACCAGTTTAACTTGAGCTTTGCTATAATGGACGAAAATTGAAAAATTACGTATTTAATATTTCATTACCGATGAAATGCGTTTCCGTTTGTTTTTAACCGATTTCAAAAAAAGGAGGACGTTCTCAATTCGTCTGTGTGTTTTTTTTGTATGTATGTTACGCGATAACTCCGGTATTTGTGAACCGATTTTCATGATTATTTTTTTGTTGGAAAGAGGGTACCTCCGTTGTGGTCCCATTTAATTTTGAAGAAAATCATCCACCTCTAAGGGTTCTGTTCACGCATGAAGATTCATTTTTATACATAGCGCCTAAATTTTATTATAAGTAGCGATTATTTTAATGGTTGATTTTGCTATTCTCCAATTCGAGGCGTTTTTCGCTCTCAATATACTTTGAGTAGTGAGAATCGATTTTTATTATCTCCTGTGTCAAGTCCCGTATAGTGGCGAACTAGGGGATAAATCCGGGTTTGCGCACTTATCGGTAACCGATTTCAACAAAACTTGGTAATTATATGTAATTACACGTACTTTTGAGGTCGGTTTTTTAGTACTCTATACTGAGATTACGTAATTAGATGTTTTGCTGTTTTTCCCACACCACCGAATGGAACAGCCCCATTGTTAGAGACATACCTAATCTTTATTACAATAAATACAGAATATTTTTGGAATATACGGAGACGTACACACAGGTCAGTTGTTGGCGCTGTGCTATTTCAGTTTACTAATTTGTGATTTCAGCACAAACGAGAGTTGATATTTAAAAGTGATATAAGGCCCATTTGCCTGATGGGTTACCAGGGATAGATGGCCATTATTTTGTCTCTATTTTACTGCATCAATTAATTTACGCTTCACGGCTTGGCATGGATCGTTTATTGAGACGGTATAATTTATTTATTTATTTATTTATTTAAAAGTGCATTACATGTGTTGTCGTCATAGAAATATACTAAAATATATTTAAGTTTAAACACGACAGTCACGAGTTTTCGATAAACGTTTTTAACACTGATAGTAATAATCTTAAAAATTAAGAGTGTTCAATAATATATCTTGATATATAAAGATATCAAATGGCGGGACGAACAAGTCGTGTACCTGGTGGTAAGCTACACACCTGTCCATAACAGTTGCAATGCCACTTAAATCGTGAAGATCTAAGGGGCACTGCTATAATGCTACTGCACCCGTCACCTTGATAAGTTGATAAGCCCTATATGCCTGTAATTTCACCAGCACTCTTACCGTGAATCGGAACGCAGTAGTGCTCAAATTGTTATTATTATTGCTTGGCGGTAGAAATAGGTAAGGTGGCAGTCTTCCCTAGACGAACCCTTTCGGGCCTCATCATCACTGGCGAAGCCGTAGAGCCATCCATTTCAACTTGTATCTGTACTCACATTAATTTGGATTCAATCGACAAGCATGCCAAGAGGCGAAACTGCAGAGTAAAGTTGCCTGTTTATCGTTATTCTACAGGATATATCACGGAGAGTATGACATGGAATTACACGATTTAATTCCGTCTTATCTTTTCCATCACCGGGGGACTAGACGTAGGCTTAGGTTCCACCCCTATGTTGTGGATATTCCAAGGATTCGCATGAAACGTTAGGCTTCCATATTTATATGGCGAACGGCCATGGAGTGGAATTCCCTGCTTGCAGACTTATTCCCTGAATGCTATAGCTTCGGCCTTTTCAGGCGAGAGTAAATAGGTATTATTTAGGAGTGCATGCTCCATCCTCGATCTCATCGTCGCTTTCCACCAGGTGAAATGGAGGTCAAACGCGCACTTGTACATTTTATTTTAAAAAATCTTTTCAATTTGAATAAAATTAGTCCTAAAATGTATGATTATAAATGTGATAACACCAAAATCATTCACTCAATCGAGCCCTTAGTATTTATAAACATCAACAAACCGTCTTTTCATCGTTGTAACTTTACGGATGTGGCACAGACGAAAATAACGCGTTACGCCATTGGTACGAAATACTTGTGAGAACCGTCGAAAAACAAACAAACAAGAGTACATACGGAACTGTGATTTTGCGGAACAGAAACTATGGTTATTTTGATATAAATATGCTCTTTAAGTTTACGAGAGGAACAAGTCGTGCGCCTAGTGGCAAGCGACACACCGGTCCATGACAGTTGCAGTGTCGCTCACAGGTTTAAATCGCAAATATAACGTTAACGGTACCGTTTTATTTATCGTAGGACGACTGTCACGTCTAGCCTGTTCCGATATCATGACTACCTGTCGTGACTGTGTAGTGGACGTTTGTTTTATCGTTGAACGATTGTCATGTCTAGCTGTTCCTACTAGATCGTGACGACAATTTATCGGTTGTCTTTTCTGCACGACAGAATCGTATGAAGCTGCGATTATCTGTCGTGACATTTTTATCGTAACGTTTTATTTAACGTCGGATTATTGTCACGATTACGTGTTGTACTTTATGTGAATAACTTCATTTATATATACAAGCCTCGAGACTTTGAAATGCACGATTATCTGTCGTCGCGAGATAATGGGAACGCGCCCTAACGCGCAAATGGGCCCCCCCATAGCCTTATGAGTAGCCAGGGATGGATGGCCATCATTTTGTCTCTATTGTACTGCATCAACTAATTTACGCTTTACAGCATGGCATGGATTATTTAATAAGAGGATTTAATTTAAGTTTAAACTAATAATATATTGATAGTTGCACCACTTGTTCATTCTGTCACTTGGAATCACAATAATCTCAGTACAGAATACTAGAAAAACTGACCTCAAAAGATCATGGAATTACGTCTATTTGCCAGGTTTTATAGTAAGGATGCTGGTAAAATTTCAGGCACATGGGACTTGTCAACTTATGTCTCAAGGTGACGGGCGTAGCAGTGTAGCAGTACCCCTCAGATCTTTGCGATTTAAAGCTATGAGTGGCATTGCCACTGTCATGGACAGTAGCTTACCTCCAGGCACACCACTTGTTCGTCCCGTGTCACTTGATATTATAAAAAAACAGACTTTACGGCGGTGTTCAAGGCTCTGCAGCTCTGCTAATTCCAAATCACCTTTTTCAACTGAATACAAGGTGGCCAGTTGGTATTTACCAGAACCATCTCATAGGTAGCAGCAGTACTCCATATACAACAGGACTTGTGTTTGGTAGCTTGGAGTTGAGCTCTCAATGGAGAAGCAACCATTTCCGCTACCACGGCTAACTGTTTACCTTACTAACTTCGTTAAGAATAATAATTATTGAACAAATGGTATAATGGAAAATGTATGGTAGTAACCCGTTTAAAATACAAATGTATATTCACAAAGAGCAATCCCTGGAGTTTCTGCTTTACGAATGAGTAATAGAGTTTAATCAATATGAAGATATCGAGTTCTTAGGTTTTCGCGATTGTTACACATAGGAAATGAAACTATTTTTCCGGTGTTTAAATCGTAACTATAGTGAAAAAATAGGGTGGTTTGCATCAATCAAATCAAAATCAAAAATCATTTATTCTCAGACAACTACAGTCCATATTTTGTCATATTTAGTCATGTTTTTTTTTTCACTTTGATATCTCTTATGTTTACTTAAGTTGTTACAAATTTGTGGAGGAAATAAAGAATTTACTTACTTAGTTACTTATATTTTACAGTTATAATATTAGCTTAGATAATTCAATAAAACAAATTTAAATTAAACAAAAGGCAACTTAAAAACATAGAATAATTAAACAAATTAAATTAAATATCAAATAATTCATCGACATCAATATTAGACATAACTGGTTGAAGACTGTACCACCTCAGTCAACCGTGACCATGGGACCTGTAAACGGCCCGAAACGTCAGTTTGTTTGAAAAAACAAATATACGCGATTTAAATCCGGAAAAATAGTTTCATTTCCTACAATATGAAGATTTCAAGTGCAATTTGCTAACCTATGAAATAAAGAGTATTTGACTTCAACTTCTAACTTTAGATCGAATACTTGAGAGAAATCTATGAATGTTTTTTCTTCACTTACGCTACGGCAAAAAAGTCGTTGAAAGCAAAAATAAAGATCTGCAACAAACACATGGGAAAAATTCATAAGGTCCATTAGTTCGTTCCGTGGCTTAGATAGCGTTTGGCACTGTTTGCTGGGAGACGTTGGTTGAAATCCAATCGGTTCGAAGTGATTTTTTTTCTAAGTGTTCGATCTTCTTTTAACAATTATAACAAACAAGTGGAGTAATTAATTGCCTCCGTGGCCGAACGGTTACCATGCCGGACTGCCACGCAGAGGTCCCAGATTCGATTCCCGGGCCGGGAGAAATAGTTGTATGGCTTACATTTATTTTGCTTGTGAGTTTGGGTGTAAATTGTGGTTGTCTATATGTGTCCATGGCACCCGCGACACAGGGTTTCTCTAGTGCGGGGCTATGTTGAGTGTGTGCGTTATTTAGTATCTAGTGCAATAGTAGTTCAAATATTTATGAGTTGATATTGAGACTATCGATCGTAGGTCACACTGTCATTCGTTACCATATATATTTAATTTCACAAAAAATAATTGAATATCATGGCACAATAAAACTTTAAACACTAGAAATTAAAATTAGGCTTAAATTATACGAATAAACCTGGGTCACCGAGGCAAGGTGCCCAAAGTGCTGACAGCATTCCCCCTTTGTATGGATAACCATACAAAGCTAATAATGCGTTAGGCAAGGTAGCTGCCGGTCCTTGGGTTTCCCAGGCAGTCTATTAATTTTTTTGACCCCCAATGGCCAAGGGTTTCAACTCCAAAGGCTGTAAATAGGTAGTCGGAGACATTCAATAAAACTTAATTCATTAAGAATGTTTTCTGTGTATTTAGATGTATAGACTCACTAAAACCAAAGAACAAAGCACTCCACAACTGCTTTGATGTCTAAAGCGTCTCTAAAAACATTTAATAAATTTTTAACTGCTTTTGGACAGCTCTTGTCAACACCTCACGGTCTTGTGTTTTTGACAAAATGACAATGTTTTGTTTTTGTTCGGTTCTTTTGTTTTTGTTTTTACGACGTGAAGCGGCTTTCTACAGTCCGATTTTATCGATCGCACAAGGGAAAATGTTCGTCCATGACAACGCAGACGCGTCCTCAGACGTGAACTTTAGCTTGACACTTAAAGTCTTCAGTATTCTGCATGTAGCAGTCTTAGAGAATAGTGTATGTAAAACTGTAAACGAAGAAACGAATAAACGGTTTGTTGGTTTGTATTTCTAAAGCCCCCCAATACTTGCACTCTCAACATATACTTGGACTCTGTTGTCAAAATAACATTAAATTAAAGCAGGATGGCGAAAGCTGACCCAAAATCAACGAAGAGCCGTTCATGGACTTTGCTAGTATAATTTTATGTTTTAGTTTATGTCTAGTTATTAATATATTTTTAGAAGTAGGAGAATAAAAGCGAGAACACAACGCAATTGAATGTGGAGTGTATAAGATTTATGCGTTTAAATCTTAGAATAATAACGCATAGAAACCTAGTCCGCACACGCTAAGTGAGGCAAATTCGCACACGCTAAGTGAGGCAAATTGAAGCGCTCCTAAAGGGCCTACACGAGCGGGTGGGCTGTCAGTGCTCAAGGCCAACTTGCACCGCGAACAGATCAAGAATTTTAGCTAAAAATGACGAAATGTGCGGTAAATGAGTGTAAAAATACGTCAGACAAACATAAAATAGATACTAACATCACATTCCACAAGGAAGTAACGCGTTTCAACTTGTATTTTTATATAAATATTCACTAAAACCGAAAATGAGCCTACTACCAAAATTAGCCTACATGAATTTGATTTTGGCCTCACTTGTGACAGTTCGTTTGAAATAAAACTATCATTCTATGCGTTATTATTCTAAGGTTTAAATTGATTAAGTTCGACTATAGATTATGTAACGTTCTTGTACGCACGTTCCATTTTAAACATGATTTAATGTTTACCTACCTAAAGTATTGGTTATTTAATAATACATACATAAAACAATAAAGCTTTATAATGCCGAATCAAACAATCAATGATATGAGATATAAGAAAGTTAGCAATAAGGAGCGTTTTGACAAGAGGCTTCTTGCCAATGTCAATATCATATTGAGATTGACAACAGTGTGACCATTTGAGGCAGATTTCTGCAATTTGGGCAGATTTAATTTTTATTAATTTTCATTGAGGCAGTTAACGTTGTATTAAATGTAGCAGAGTTTGGCAGATTTGGGAATATTTAGTTCTTTATTATTTTTGGGAACAAACTGAAAACTTCTTGTTTTCTGCTACTACTAACAAATATTTAAAGCGAAATACAGGACAATGTAACAAACATAACCGTTTATCAACTTTACAACCCCAGATTATACAGACTCAAGTAGATAGATACATACACAGACACATGATACAGACATTAACTTAGACGTAATACAATTATATATTCTACTAAGATCTCCCTTGGAAGTCATGGCAGTGAATAGGCGCTGACTCAGCATAATTGACGCGGCTGCCCGCGACGCTAGTATTCTGCCAGGACCCTAAAGGACAGAGACGCCACTCGTAAAACCCAAAACAAAACCATTTTAATTCAATTCAAATTCTAACCAATTCAATTCAATCCAATTCAATCCAATTCAATTTAACTCAATTCAATCTAATTTAATTTCATCCAATTTATTTATTTTTTCTCAAACACCTTTAATTAGCTTATTTGATACTATGATAATGAATCACAAAAATTGATGAAGAAATTACTCAAAATATACGGGGATGTCGCCATCTTTCTTTACTTATAACATTAAACTTCGATATTAAGTTAATATGTATTTGAAATTATAATTTGATATTTTTGATTCTCTGGAGGCTCAAGGCAATTTATTTTTAATTTTGCTACTATTACTATTTTTATTTTGCTTTTATAGGTAAACGGACATTAACAACTGTTCAACTCTTTCGTCCTTCGTCAGCGCAAATACCCTTATTCAATTTTCATTTAAACCGCACAGACGAACACCATTCTTCGATGCCCTATCCGTGATCGAATCCTTAAATAGGACAAATGATATTGACGTGTTAAGCAACACTGAATCAAAATTTCTAACATCCGCTGGTTATTTATTTGGAGACGGATACCGCCTAAAGCTCTGTGGTCTATATTCCCCAGCTTACCTTTGGACGGTGACCGGACACTATACAAGGCGGGATTTTTTTAGGTTAAATCAGTTTTTAGGTTAAAAATCTCTTGCAAATCCCAGTATTTTTTTCCCAGATTAATGTAAAATTTGTATTGGAATAAACTAACTTATTAATCACTAGTTAGCGGCTCGTAAAGAGGGTATACGGTGATTTACAGATTTCGGTAGATACCAAACGACAGCCACACATCATATTAATAATTAATAAATTACAAAAAGACAAACATCGCTGCTCATCGGCCCTGTCCATTTTTCGCTATGCTTTCGTCCATGCACCGCTACGGGCGCGTCTTATTTGTCACTGACGTTCGTTCTTCGGACCTTGGTGCGCTCGTACAACCTGTGCCAGGTAATGGCAAAAGTATGGACGAGCGAAGCGGCCTTTAGAATTAAAGGAAAAGCAGTTAATGCGAATATAGAACGTCACTACGTAACATTACATGTAAAAATTATATATTTTTTATAATACTAAGTGACGCGCGTCGTGCGTCTTGTGGTTAGCGAGACGTCTATCCATAACAATTGTAGTGCCACTCAGAGCTTTAAATCACAAAGATGTTATGGGCACTGCCACTGCGCCCGTCACCCTGAGACATAAGTTGACAAGTTCCAAGTGCCTGTAATTTCACCAGCACCTTCTAAGCCGGCTTCCGAAAGATTACTGCCTCTTCACCTCACGGCTTCTTTAATACACACATAAATATATGATAATGAAATCCACATAACGATGTTCTTATGTAGTGATTAAGACGGATGTACTGGTTTAATACTGTATTTTCTAATAACTTTATTGTTACAAGAATGTAGTGGTTCAACAGAACTTAATGTAAATGCTTAAACTTAATGTAAGTGCTTGGCGGTTCAGCAGCTTACGCTGTGTTCGTTACCGTGGTCTCCTCCTCCTCAAAAAAGTCCTCGTCAAACATTGACTTACAATTATATGGACGTCGGATCCGCACTAAAAAGTGTCCGAACTTGTAAGGCGCTAAAATCGTATACAGAGCGCCAAACTCCGCTTTAGTCTTCATTTGTTCTACTGACAGCGCGATACTGCGGTGACATTACAATTTAAATTTCGAATAGGTTGACTTGGGACATTTTTTTCGTGGTTTTTGTATTAGACCCGTCGTCCATTTATTTGTAAGTCAATGTCGTCAAAACTAATAATATCAGCCCAAACATAAGGTAGCTGCAGTACACTGTTGAGGAGTTCCTCTCGTCATTTCCATCATCAGACTTTTATTTCCTTTTAAATTACATTTATTGAAATCGATTGATAGTCGATACTACTGCTGCTCGAATTAAACATTTTTCCCGTACGTTAGTACCGTGTTACCAGTTCATTTTCCTTGGGTCGAGCGGTAGGGACACTGGCCTTATTTCAGATTTTTTTTTTACAAACGTAATTAAATATGTAAAGTACCTGCCTATTGAATACAGCGGTTTTCTAAATTTCGAGGTAAGTTTGTGTTTTTTCTGATGTGAAAATTTCTAGGAATCGTCTTTTCACACCATGTAATAATCCTCAATTTTACTATATATTCTTTCCAAAGTGATTCATTCAATAGACTCTTAACGGAAAGTGGGTGAAATTTAATAAACTGGATCCATACCCTAATTAGTTACCCTTACATCTTCTTCAAATTTAAATGGGACCACTATTGACCCTTTTCAAAAAGAATCTTTGAGTTCAGTTCACAAATGTTCGCGGAGTAATCTCGTGACATACATACAAAAAAATACAGTCGATTTGAAAACTCCTCCTTTTTCAAAGTCGTTTGAAAATTTATATGGAGCAGCAAACCGAATGATAAGATGTGTAACAATCGCGAAAACCTAAGAACTCGATGAATGTTTTCTTTGTCAAATTAAAAATAAGGTATTTAATTAATAACTATTGTAATTATAGTGAAAAAATAGGGTGGTTTGTATCAATATTAGACATAACTGGTTGAAGACTGTACCACCTCAGTCAACCGTGACCATGGGACCTGTAAACGGCCCGAAACGTCGGTTTGTTTGAAAAAACAAATATACGCGATTTAAATCCGGAAAAATAGTTTCATTTCCTACGAGTGATAAGATTTTATATAATTAATGAACTAAGTTTACAGTGCAATCGTCAACTATCGTAAAACCCGATTAGCTCCGAAGCTTTGGACTTTAGAAAATAGTACAGTAGCTGACTCATTTTAATACCCGTGTCTGTAGAAGAATAGATATATGTATAATTTATGTGTTTATTACTAGATATAAGTAGTGTTATGCGAGTATAAAGCCCTCATCTGTTGTGGAATCATTATCCGTATTTATAGTTCGGTCCAGATTTTGTTTCTGGGGGTACAGCTAGCAGACAAAATAGATAATGATAGTTTTGAAAAGTGTATAAGTGTAGAAATAGAATAAAGATGTTTTTGTAGACTAAACTGATTACTTCACTTAGCCTGGATTAAATCTGGAGTGATTAAAATATCGAGTACAGAATTTGACTGCCGCCAAGGCCGAACGGTTACATGCTGGGCTGCCATGTAGAGGTCCCGGGTTCGATTCCCGGGCGAAATATTTGTATGGCCTACATTTATTTCTCTCGTGAGTTTGGGTGTAATTTGTGGTTGTCTACATGTGTATCCATGGCACTCGCGATACAGAGTCTTCCTAGTGTGGGGCTATGAGTGTGTAAAAAAAATTCAACAACTCGATAACTTGACATGTAACTCTGTTGGTTAGAGCAGCGCTACGGTACAGCGTGGCCACGGGTTGAAATTCCATCGGATCGAAGAAATTTTTCCAAGTGTTCGATCTTTGTATTAACAATTATAACAAAGCTAGTGGAGTTATTTTACAAAAAATCGCAGTAATAATATGAAAGCATTCTTCTATATTTCTTGGCACTGACTTCATACACAACCATGGTCTTTTACGAGAGAGTTTTTGTCGAAGCAACGTGTCAACTTTAGTAAGTCAATCGATTGCGTATTGAAGGAAATGTTGAGTAGACATAAGATTCATTATACTTATTCACTTCTATTGTACCATGAACGAATAAAGACACGACTGTTCCTGTTTCACTATAGCGTGAAACACAGAAGAGAGCAGGCGCCGGTCGGGCGCGGGCGCGAGACGTGTGCAGGCCGGGTCCCGCACGCGCTCGTGATGTCTTGTCAATACAAATACATGAAATAACATCCGTTGAGCTCCCGACGCGCTGTGTTCCCGACCCGACACGCTTCCGACCCGCACCCGCTCTCTGTGTCAGATGTCATCCCGACTACCTTACTGCACAACCAACCTATGAGAGCCTGTAGCAAATGCTGCTACAAGGTAAGAGAGCTTGATCCGTGACTGAATTAAGTTTTCTTTCCATCAACTGAGGACTAGAAGTAAGCTAGGGTTACGGCATTGGAGTGGAATTTCTTGATTGCAGATTTGTCCCCTGAACGCTATGACTTGGGCCCCTCCAAGGCGAACGTGAATATGAATTAGATATGTGCATCTTATCGCCACTTTCTATCCGTTGCGATAGACGAGAAATGTGTATTTATATTATCTTTTATAAAAAAATTGTGTGATGTATTTTACGTGATCATTACCGAATTCAACTCTAAACTCACGGAGAAAAAGTTTCAATTTTGTTACAGTCGTAAATCTGAGAATTATTTTACTTTGCAGATTTGTATTCTTAACTTGTATTGTAACGTAAACGCACTTTTCTTTGCAATGGTTGGCCAAACATAGATATGTGGCTGGCGGAAATAAATCTCTCTTTTAAATATATAATTCATTTTTATAGATTATGTTTTTTTGTTATCCCTACTTGCAGCTGTTTCATATTACGATTTTACATCATTACCGTTTGCAGGACCGGGAAGACGTAGTCATTTAGTGTTAGTGTTTAGTACAATAGTTTAGTGTTTAGTATTAGTGTATAGTAATTCGTTTGTGGTGACTTTTTAATTACTATTTGAAACGGTAAGTTTCACAGATATCCGGTTAATTTTGTGCTTTAAAATGTGTTATAATTATTTATTATATATTATATATAAAGATCGAACACGAAAAAATCCTTCGATTCGGAGAAATAGATTTCTCACATCGTTAAAAAATCAAAATAAAGGTTCCGTGGCTTAGTTGGCATAGCGTCTGGCACGGTATGCTAGAAGACGTTGGTTCGAATCCAGCCAGATAGAAGGAATTTCCTCTAAGTGTTCGATCTTTGTAACAATAAATATAACAAACTAATGGAGTAATTTCACAAAAAAGAAATTGAATATCATGGTGACCAAACGTCCTGATAATAAATTAAAAATTTCAAATGTGTTTTTAAACATTAATGTCATTAAATCTTTCAAATTTTGCATTTTTGTTTTGGATGAGTCAATCTATTAATTATATGAACTGGGATATTCTCCACCCTGCATCGTCTAATTTTCTATCCCAAGGTTTCTCATAAGACATTGCTTGTTAGCAATAAAATAGCCCGTTTTACATTGGCTTATAATAATACAATTGTACAAAATAATACACTGTTACATGGATAGTAACAGCGTTTAAGCGTGAAACACACAGAAAGCGGGTGCAAGTCGGGCGCGGGTCGGGTCGAGACCGCGGTGGGTCAAAACCCGCGCGCGACCCGCACCCGCTATCTGTGTGTTTCATGCTTTACCGTATAATTAAAAGGTAGGCTATAATATTATGGGGTACCGCACTTCTCAATATAAACAAGCCAGCCTCGCTCGCGCGATTGTCGCGCTAGCCACTTTGAAAGCCAACCAGATCGCAAATCAGTCCATCTCCACACGCACCACCCGTCTTCGCCGACGAGGTCGTGAAGCCCTATATTTCAGCATGTACACTAGTAGATTCTCTCCTATAGCACGCTGGCGAAAGTCTTCAGTACCGCCCTGAGCCGAGGTCCGTGCCTACTTAGGCGCACTCAGGCCGGCTACTTAGTTTTAAGTTTAGTGTTTAGTTCATTCAAATTCAAATTCAAAATAATCTTTATTTCATAGATAAGCATTATTACACTTGAAATCGTCACCATGGTTAAACTCTACCGCTCATTCGTAAGACAGATTCCCCTGAGAAGAATGAGCAAGAAATTCTAGGGGTTGCTCTTTGTAAATAACATTTACAATATTTATTTTTTTATTTGAAACATCAGAGATCGAGACTACCTCCATGAGCTGAATGGGTTACTACCTTATTTTTGTATTTTTGTCATCCAAGTACGCAGAACTTGTATAATAACCTTTAGTATAAAGTTTTTGTTTCACTATAGTTTTAAACCTCGTGAAAGGCAAATTTCGTATATCAACCGGAATCTTGTTATATTTTAGGCGTTATGAGCCTTCAGCTCGCCCTCTTTTTCGGTGGCGCAGTCAAGGCCATCAGCGGCCAACCGCAAAATATCCTTCACAAAAAGAAATGCTGTGCATGGTCGATGAACTCCAACGACTCCTCCGAATATATCTACTCTCGTAAAGGAAACGAAGGGCAAGCGTTCCCGTGCTGCCAAAAAATCAGATTCCCCTGCCCCTAAGGTAATAACAGATTGGCAGTGGACGCGTCTTCTGTTAACGAAACCATCGTCCATCGTCGACGACCAACTAGTTAAATTTGTCGACTAGAAATGAAATGAAATGAAATTTTATTTGCTTAAAACATGGTGCGAAATATGGAACAATTATTACAGAACACATGTTTTACCTGACTAGGCATGCAAAAATTTAGTTTAATTATAGCATTGTCATCGGACGTGTACAAGGTATAATAATAATAATAATAATCAATTAATTAATTAATTAATAACAACAGAACAATAAACTATCAATGTCAAATTTTTAAATATCATACATCATGATTATATTAAACATAAATATACCTTATAATTTCATGTCGACATCCAATAAGAAACAAAGAATAATCAGTCAATTAAAAACAACAAAATAATAACCTTCTATGTCAAACTATAAAATATTTATACATCATTATTACATTGTACATGTATATACATTTAGCACTAATTTCATGTCAACATTTATCTAAAAAATCAGTCATTTTGTAATAATTTTTGTCTCTAAGCCATTCACTAAGTCTGTTTCTGAACAAATTATTTGGTAACGTTTGAATGTCTTTTGGTAGAGCATTATAAATTCTGACACACATACCGTTACAATGATTTTTGTAATAACACAATCTAGGTTTATTATTATACACCAGTCTATTTGGGTCCCTTATACGTCTACTATGTACATCTGTAATTTTTTTTAAAAGGTTTAGATTTTGCTTAACAAACCATGCCACTTCAAAAATGTACATACACGGTAACGGCAAAATTCCCAATTCTTTAAACAAAGGTGCACAAGATTCCCGTAGGGAAACACCGGTCATTGCTCGAACACACTTTTTTTGAGCTGTGAACAATTTTTTACACTCAGTTGAGTTACCCCAAACCAAGAGTCCATATCTAAGCAGAGACGCAACGTAACCATGATAAGCAGTCAAAATTGTACATGGTGATGATATACTTCGCAACCTCCTTAAGACGTATACGTATCGATGTACATAATTTATCTACCAGTGACTCGACGTGTTGTGACCAGTTGCAACTACTGTCTATTTCCACGACTAAGAATGTTGTAGAGTCTGCCTCCTGAATATTGACATCCTTGTAATTTATGTTAAGGTTCATTTTTGTTTGTCGATTTGTACCAAATTGAATGAATTTAGTTTTAGTCAAGTTAACAGTCAAATTATTAAGTTTAAGCCAATTTATTATTATATGTATTGAATTGTTTATGTCTAATTCGTAGTTAATTATGTCATTTTTGTAAGGAATTACGACCGAAATATCATCTGCAAATAATATGCATTTATGTCGTGTAACCTCTGGTAGGTCATTTATGTAGAGCAAGAACAATAATGGCCCGAGAACCTTGCGGGACACCACACGCATTGACTCTATATTGCGATCTTGCTGATACAACACAGCCGTTTTTATTTAAATGTTTTATTTCTACAACTTGCTTCCTATTTTCCAAATAGGAAGCTAACCAGTTAAGAATCACGCCTCTAATACCTAAATTATTTAGTTTTTTCAGCAAAATGTCATGAGATACAAAGTCAAACGCGCGAGTTATGTCAAAAAATATCACCGTTGTAGGTATTTTTGCATTAGTGTTCTCCACTATCTGACGTACAAGATGAAATGCAGCCAGTGTAGTAGATTTCGATTAGAGTCGATTGAAACCCGCATTGCTCTTGTTTGATTATATTGTGCTTATTAATAAAACTTAGCAGCCTCTTCTTCGTGAATTTCTCAAATATTTTGGATAGCACGGGGATTAAAGTTATAGGTCGATAATTATCAATGCACGCTCTTGCGCCTTTTTTATAGATTGGTTTCATTAAAGAAATTTTTATAAATATGCCTTTTTCAATCGACAGATTAATTAAGTTTGTGAGAGGAGGCGTCAGTTGCTTATCACAGTGTTTTATCACATTTGTTGGTATTTCGTCGTAACCTGTGGCGTTTGTAGATTTCAACGTTTTAATGATAGCGCTAATTTCATTCAGTGCAAAGGGCTCTATAAATATACTATTCATTAAGGAAGATTTGTTTGTTAGTATTTCTGCATGACTTATTTTGTGTGTTAGTCAGATTGATATGATAATCATTAAATTTATTGGCTATATCAATTGGGTCACTTATAATTTTGTCATTTATTATAATTTTCTTTAAAAATTTATTATTGTATAATTGTGTTCTATTACAATATTCGTTTTTTATTATATTCCACGATATTTTCCCCATACTTTTCGCACGTAAAATTTGTTTATCATTATGGTGTCTCAGAGCCATATTCAAACAGCGTCGCAAAATTTTCGAATATAATCTATATTTTTTCTTCTTTTCATTACTTTTTGCCGTGTAGTATTGATAACGCAATATCTTTTTGGTTTTACAGGTTTTTAAAATGCCCTTGGTAATCCATTTTGGTTTTCTATATTTATTTTTGACAATTAAAACTTGATGGAATTCTTGCATTGCTCTATTTACATTTGTTTGAGAAAAAACATTCGAAAAATTTAATTGACTCTGATGATTACGAAATTTATTCATGATTTCCAAACAATAATCCCGGACATTTACATAGTACTCCAACGGTTGTTAAATAAAATCTGAGACTGGTATATGTAGCATTTGAGCTGTGTCATGATCCGATAGTTGAAGCTTATGAAGTTCAGCCGTAGCCGATCGTTGATTTTGGTTTTTGATAATGATGGCCGCTTTACGTTAATCATTTGAAAAAACAAAATCAAGTAGTTTTTAACCGACTTCAAAAAGGAGGGAGTTCTCAATTCGACTGTATTTTTTTTGTATGTGTGTTGCGCGATAACTCACGGCATTTGTGAAACGATTTTGATGATTCCTATTTTTCTTGGAAAGAGGGTACCTTAGTATTGGTCCTATGTAAATTTGAGGAAAATATTCCACCTCTAAGGGTGGCAAACTAGGGGATGAATCCGGTTTCGCGCACTTTCCGGTAACCGATTTTAATAAAACTTGGCAAATAGATGTAATTTCACAAACTTTTGAGGTCAGTTTTTTTAGTACTTTGTACTGAGACTATGTGAGTAGACGCATCATTAAAATAGACCTGAAAATTAGACCGATCGGTAAAGTAGACCAAAAACTGAAATAGACCAAACAGGAAACTAGACCAAACGGGATAGTAGACCAAACAGGAAAGTAGACGAAATGGGAAAATAGACGAATAGTGAAAGTAGACCGATCGGGAAAGTAGACCAATTAGACCGAAGGGTCCGAAACGTTGGTGTGTTTGAAAAACAAAAATGAAAACGTTACATATCCAAAAACCAAGAAATTACAAATAATGCAAACTTACATTATAAGGTATATGTATAATAATAACACAGAGTGTTATTATCATGATTTTTTTAAATAAATTGAATTTTGCTTGAATACTTGAACTTCTGTTGCCATACTTGAGCTAACTGGTAGCAGTAGAGCTCCTTGTCAGTAGCAGTAGAGTTATTTGTTAGTGGCAGTAGAGCTCCTTGTGAAAAGTTCCTCCAGGGAAGTACTGCCACCTTACTTATTTCTGCCGCCATGCAGTAATGTCAGTATTACTGTGTTCCGGGTTTGAAGAGTAAGGATTCTGGTGAAACTACAGACACATGGGACTTGTGAACTTATGTCTCAGGGTGATAGGCGCAGTGGCAGTACCCCTCAGATCTTTGCGGTTTAAAGCAACTGTTATAGACAGGCGTGTAACTTACCATCAGGAGCACGACTTATTCCTCCCGTCACATAATATTATTTAAAAAAATGGTTTTTGTAAATCTGTATAGATAATATGGCCCACCGTCCCAATACTTTATAACATCATTGAACGCCCGTTTTTAACATGTCCAATGTCAGAAGAAATGACAGACAGACGGTGATGGCGTGGAAAGCAGTGTCTGTGAACCCGTAGCTCGTTGACAGCTTGGAAAATTAATATAGATCACTCACGGAAGCTGTCAACATTTTTTCTCACGTTAAAAATATGTTAACTCATTAGCAAGTGTCTTCTTATGTTACCTACCATTGTTGGGTGAGATTGTAAATAAAGACCTAGGCGTTTTGTAATGCAGCGTGTTTCTACGAAGATGAAACCATATCGATATCCCGGCCTCTTGATCTCTATATTTAAAATATTAACAGTAGAACGTAGAACTGACGAATACAAGTCAAATTTGAAGTCCCAATTTGACTTGTATTGTTCGGTTCTACGTTATACTGTATATTTTTTAAATAAAATTGCGGTCATTGCACACGTCTCGTACGTTAGAAGTCACCGGAGAGGAGGAGAAGGAGAGCTGTCAAGAGGCCGGGCCGTCGCCGACCATAGATTAACGGTGGCTAGTGATGCGCCGTAGAACCATGACTTTCTCACCTTAAGAGTCTATGAAACCTTAAATCTCCTCCTCTTTCGTCCGAGCAGTCACCCGAGGCGTACGTGTTACCGCCAATTCATTAAAAATATAGTACACCCTAACACAACAGATAAAATATGTCTGCCGATGATACTTTTACTCGTGAAAGCAATCCGTCTGAAACTGAAGAACATGAATCACCTATCAGCCACGTTACTCTTCGTCAGCGTCTTCAGGGCAATTATGGCAACAATCTTGATCAGTTTCAAGAAACAGTCTTGTCTATACTTATGGACATCCAATCAAAGCAAGATAAGCAACTGGAATCCTTATCTGCTGATCTAAATAAGATAAAGCTGCAGAATGCCGATATACAAAGAACGCAGAAGGATCTAGAAGAAGCTGTCCGATTCAACTGTCTGCAGTATGACGACTTGGTTGTGAAAATCGGAACTCTGGAAGATAAGATTAAAGAGACCACCACTATAAAGACGGTGCAACAGGAAAATAAGGCACATATACATGAGTTACAGACCAGACTGGAGGAGATAAACCGCAAACTACGCGAGAAATCAGTGGAGATAAGAAACATTCCATTCTCCAAAGACGAGAATAAGATTGAAGTGGTTAAAAATATCTACAATTGCCTCTCGCTGGAATTTAGTAAAGATTCAGTGCTGGACATAAGTAGAGTATCCACCAAAGATAAGAACAACAAACCGCTTATAGTTGAAATGAACACTGTCCAGTCTAAAACCCAATTCCTAGGAAGCCTCAGAAACTATAACAAGGCACACAGTAATAACCCGTTGGGCACTAATAAGCTTGGGTTTGCTGGAAACAATACACCAATCTTCGCTTCAGACTACCTGACACCGTTTGCTGCAAAGCTGTACTATCTTGCAAGAGATCTTAAACGTCACCACAACTACAAATACTGCTGGACTAGACATGGGAAGATCTATGTGAAGAAACAGGATGATTCTCCAGCGATCCTTTTGAAAAGTGAAGTGCAAGTAGATGATCTTAAAAAGTGACTGTATAGGAACAGTAAGGACAGTATATTTTTATTTTTATTTTTATTTCTTTCTTTACTTTTATTTCGTATTTTTTTGTCATGTAGTTTAAGTTTACCTGAAAATTTTAGAATTATGAACACAACCTATGACTCAAACAATGTTCTATTAGCAACTAACCAACCACCGGTAAAACCAGTAATCTCATCAAAATTAAACACTAATTATCAAGATATTTCTGAATCTCCCAGCACTGAACTACTTTGTTTCAATTGGTATGCAACAATGCTGGAGCACCCTCTTCTTACATTTTATAAATGGCCACTTTAAATTACGTAATCGATGATGTCGAACGAACTCCTCTCCAGCAACACTCGTATTTGCGTGATGTTGAAGATTGTAAGTACAAACTTGATGTGTTGGGTGATAGCCTGTCAATTGTAATCCAAAATATCCGCAGCATCAACAAAAATCTAACTGTTTTTGAAGCATATCTCGCTAGATTAAATTTTCTGCCAGACATCATCATCTTAACCGAGTGTTGGCTACAGGATAAGTACACGCACTTTGCTTTACTGAACTATAAATACCACTGCTCAAGAAATTACCTTAACCAAAATGATGGTTTAGTAATATACTCTAGATTTGGATTAGATGTTCAGATAAATGAACCCAATTTCCAATTTGGAAACTGTCTGACAATTTTGGTTGAGCCTGGTGTCTCGATTGTTGCTATTTATCGATCTCCAAATTTCAGAACCAAGTCTCAAATTGACAGCTTTTTAAATTCACTCGACAATGTTCTATCAGGACAGAATTGTAAAACATGTATCCTTACAGGAGACATAAATATCGATATTGGACCTAATAGTAGAATCAGCGACAGTGACAAATACCTCAATCTTCTAGCCTACCATGGCTATCACATGGCCTACAATGACCCAACTCACGGTAAAAATTGTCTAGATCATTTTGCAGCAAAAAACACGCTAGAGATTAAAACAATTGTTTGTGAAACCTCAATTACTGATCACTATACCATCTTGGCCTCAATTAAAACGAACACCACTAGACTCCCCTCAAAGCCTGAACGAACTACAAAAATTAATTTTAATTGTTTATATACCGGGCTTTATGACTTTGATTGGACTAACTTGTATAATATTAACGACCCTGATATTGCCAATGAGTACTTCACGAATACTCTTAAAACAATCATTAGCAACTGTACTACTGTCCGGAAATCTCACAATAAGCGTAACTTGAAACCCTGGGTTACTCCTAGCCTACTTAAATGTATCCAAAGACGCGATCGCTTGCATGGGGCGCACAGACGTAATAGCCAGGACAAAAACCTCGAGTGTATTTATTTACGGTACAGGAATATATGTAACTATGTACTCCAAAACATTAGGAATCAATATAATGCTATACGGCTTCAACAGAGCTCTGGAGATCTGAAAAGGACCTGGAAAAACATTAAAACCATATGCAATATTGATACCCCTAAGTCAAAAGCTCAATATGATCTGCACAATCTAGGAGGCACCTTAAGAGATTCGGCTAATATTGTCAATAACTTTTTTACTTCAATAGGGTCAAATCTGGCTAATAATATACTTGAATCTACAGGCGTTACGGAAGACAATCTAAAAAATAAGGTTAATCATGGACTGTATAATAACGCAGCATCTTTTTATCTAAGTCCAACCGATCCGTCAGAGATCTCTACTATCATACTTACGTTTAAGACGGACGGTGCACCTGGATGGGATGGATTGACTCCCAGGGTGCTTAAGGAAGTGCGACACGTCATTGCTGTACCACTTGCGCATGTGATCAATTTAAGTTTGTCCACGGGGCGTGTGCCGACACTGCTAAAAGTTGCTCAAGTTTGTCCTGTATTCAAATCAGGCGATAGGCATGATGTAAATAATTATCGTCCGATCTCTTTGCTCACCCTTGTGGCTAAACTATTGGAAAAAGTGGTAAACAGGCGGTTGTTAAATTTTTTGGAATCATCTAATTTGCTGGCGCTAAACCAGTTTGGATTTCGGCCTGGTAAATGCACTGAGGACGCTGTTACACTTCTCACTGAATGCATTGTACGGGGCATGGACAGTGGTGATAAGTGTATCGGTGTCTTCTTGGATCTTCGGAAGGCTTTTGATACCGTCTCAATTCCGTTATTGCTTAGGAAACTAGAAGCGTTTGGAGTCAGAGGACTGGCATTGGACTGGTTCACGAGCTATCTGACGGAACGTAAGCAGTTTGTAAAGCTTGATTCTTGTAGCAGTGATATGAGTAACGTGACCTTTGGCGTACCCCAGGGAAGTGTCCTTGGGCCGACGCTGTTTCTTGTTTACATAAATGATTTGTGTGGTCTGGAAATAGCGTCGGCCCGGGTTGTGACGTTCGCTGACGATACAGCAATCATTTTCAAGGGCAAATGCTGGACGGATGTTAAGGCGTCCGCAGAAATAGGTATGTCACATGTTACTGATTGGCTTGCTGATAACTTGTTGACACTCAACACAGCTAAGACGAAATTTTTGTGTTTCCACATAAATGCCAAGTCACGTCCTCCTGATGACGTTAAGAGCCTGAGGATACATTCTTCGCTATGCAGAGATAATTTTACATGCACCTGTCCATCAATTGAACGCTGTGTACAGATTAAGTACCTCGGCATTTTGCTAGATCAGAATCTTAACTGGAAAGCCCACATAGAAAGCTTGGTGACAAAAACTAGAAAACTTCTTCACATCTTCAAAAAACTGCGCTACGTTGCCAATGGCTACCTCTTACGGACTGTTTATTTTGCTTTGTGTCAGTCGTTGCTAACATACTGTATCGTGGTCTGGGGTGGTGCAGCAAAAACTACACTTTTAAGACTGGAACGTGCACAGCGAACTGCTCTTAAAGTAACTTTTAATAGAGGTTTCCGCTACCCCACCTATCAATTGTACAATGAAAATAAGCTGTTAACTGTTAGGCAACTTTATATTCAGAAAGTAATACTACGTTTTCATAGGTCAGCTAAAGAATTAAAGATCTCACACCAACAGGATAATGTCAGGTTGTTACGAAACTTAAAGTCCAGAACACGCCCCTGGGCAATACCTCGAACTGGATCTGTATTTGCCCAAAGATTTTATTTTCACATGGGACCTTTATTGTACACGCGGGTAAATAATGATTTACAAATACTATGTAAACCTGCGGGTCTAGTAAAAAGGCGCCTGTTTAACTGGCTAGTTAATAAATCTTATGTACATACTGAAGAACTCGTAGCGGTACACAACCCGTATAACCAGGGCATGCATTAAAATCCAGCAGATATTAAATCTAGTCACTATATTAAGATAAAACTAAATATATATTTAATAATACTTAACATTTAACTTTACTGAACAATTACTAAACATAAAATTAAACTAAATTAAATTAAAGTAAATAAATAGATAATCTATGATATGTTTTATCTACATTCCGCGAGTGTACTGCATGTTGTTTATTCCATCTATACCTATGTTTCCTTTGTACCGGTGATTAGTGGTTGGCGAACTCACTCAGTCTTAATACTTTGCCTACCTACCTTGCTTTTATGATTTGATTTTGGTGTTGATGTGGATCCACCTACAATGTTGAGACTTCGGTTGGTTGTTTTCCGATTCGTTGGTTTTGTTAACTTTTTTGTTAATTTTTTTTTTTTGTTCTATTTCTTTTCGACTGTTTTATTATGGCTTACAAAATGTTACTATGTCAAATTGTAAATGTGTTCAAACTTGAAACCACTAGTGTTAATTACCTACTTTTTTAAATTACTTTACTCTTTGTTTAATTAAACTAAGGTTACTATTAAATTAATTATAATTGCAACGGACGAAAGACTTAGCTACCCATAGTACAGGGGATCCTAGTTTGGGAGCTAAGCACTATTTTGTACCTGTTTTGTTTTTGCAATAAAGATTTATTTATTATTATTATTAAATGGCTTTGGTTAATTCTGCATAATAGTGTTGTATCAATTAATTTGGAAAAAATATATAATAAAGTTGAGGACATGCACTGATACTATAAATGTGTGAAAACACGATTCTTAAAAATTTTCACTATAGAAAAGAAAAAAAAACACAAATTTACGTCGAAATTTTACAAGAAAACCGCTGTATTCAATAGGTACCAATGACTTTTTGAATATCAACTGAAGTAAATAGAACACATATAGTATACGATCTACATTTTTTAAAAGGCTTTAATTTGATTTAATATGTAAAAAAATAAATTCTGAAATAAAGCCAGTGTCCCTGTCGCTCGACCCAAGCAAAATGAACCGTATTAATACGGGAAAAAATTGAATTCGTGCTGAGGTAGACTCTTAAGTCAGTTTTTTATGATATCAAAACTACAGGACGAATAAGTCGTCTGCCTGATAGTAAGCGACAGACAGCTATAGCACTGCCACTGCGTGCGTCAACCTGAGCCATTAGCTGACACGTGTCTATAATTTCAAGACAAGACAATGACAAGACACGACAAGACAATGTGTCTATAATTACACCAGCTCGTTACCTTTCAAAACCGAAACACAGTAATGCTCGTATTACTGCTTGGCGGGAGAGGTACGCCGTTAAGGTGGCAGTATTTCCCTGGGCGACCTTTTCCACTAGGCGCTCTACAAGTTGGTGATAACATACATCGCTTTATGTTTTAGAATAAATGCTTTTTGAAATTTTGTAACGTGGTATCAAGTAAAGTTAAATAGTCATTTATTCCATAGGTAAATATTTACACTTGAAAACGTCATTTTTTAAGCTACTGCTCGTTCACTACGCTGACCTCCCTTAGAAGAACAAGCAAGAAACTTCAGGGATTGCTCTTTTCAAATAAACTTAAATGCTATGGAATACACTTTGATTCAAATTGTGTGGAATCTAGACTCTTGTTGTTTTTCCATATTTCTTTATCTAAAACATACTCTTCAATTTTGTAATATGACTTTTCAATTAAAATACTTTTAATGTGAGTTTTAAACTTAGGAAATGACAATCTTAATATATTCTCCGGAATCTTATTGTAAAAACGTATATAGTTCCCCATAAAAGGATCGTTTACCTTAGTTAAACGAAATCCTGACCATGAGTTTGGACTTAGTTCTAAGGTTAATATTACGGCTATCTTATTTCTTAATGAAATTAGGTATATTTTTACGGGCATATAAAATATTTGAGTACTCGTAAATGTACTGTAATGCCACAGTCATGATACCAGTCTCCTTAAACTTGTCTCTGAGAGAAACCCGATTTATTATTAGAAACCTGATTTATAACAATAGGTTGAGACACGGGGCAATTTTATTTTTTCATTTAGTTCTAGCTTTAGTTTTTAAACTTTCATTGTATTGAATGACACGTCAAAAGTGCTCTTATACCATGAAAGTCATAAAAATAACAAGAACTGCATGAAGCAAATTGTGTATACGTGAAAACCTAAGAAGTTGTATTTTTTTTTTGTATGATATAAGTGCCGGGAGGAACAAAGCGTTCGCCTGATGTTAAACGACGCGCCTGTTAGTTGCTTTAAATCACAATGATCCGAGGGACACTGCGACTGCGCCTCCCAGAGACATAAGTTGAATTGTCCCACGTCTATTTAATTTCACGCAGTGATGGTCACTACTTGGCGGCAGAAATAGGAAATAAAGATGGCAGTGCTTCCCTGGACGAACTCTTTTACAAGGAGCTACACTGTTAGTAAATTGTCATGTTGTGTTCAGATGTGTTCATATTACAATTACAGTGCGAATCTATTTTTACGGATCTAGACCTTTACAGGCCCCATGGTCACGGCTCACTGATGGGACTTACAAAGTGCCTGAAACGTTGCTTTAAAAAAAATATATATATGCTATTTGAAATGGAGAATAGTTTTATTTTGAATATGTAACTATCTCGAAAACCTAAAAACTCGATATTTTATTGTATTTCTCTACCTTGCTTAAATAACGAGAGAGATTTTAATTTTCTATTTTACAAAAGCGTATCTGGCTGGAGTTCCCATTTCTCTTGATTATAACAAAATCTGTACGAGTTCACAGCAAATTATTTAAAAAAAAAACAACATGGCGGCTATTTGCACCTGTCACATGTTAAGAAATGTCGAGTTATTTGCACAGTTGAAGTGTTAACATTTTACATTTTAGTGTGACAGAATTGTAAATATTTGGCTCACAATCCAATTACGAAGTTCATTTTTATATTTGTAGACCACAAGAAAAATGTATCGCTTTAGAAAATTTATTATTTTAGTCATACTTTAGTAGCAATGCAGCTCCTTGGGGAAGACGAGTTCCTCCAGTTAAGTACTGTCACCTTGTCTATTTCTACCGCCAAGTAGTAATGCGAGCATTACCGCGTTCCGGTTTTGAAGGGTAAGTAAGGGTGCTGGAGAAATTACAGGTGCATGGAACTTGCCAACTTGTTTCAGGCGTGTCCGGGCGCGGTGGCAATGCCTCTCAGATCTTTGCGATTAACTGCCTTAACTGGCTCCGTGGTCGAACGGTTACCACGCTGGTCTGTCACGCAGAGGTCCGGGGTTCGATTCCCGGGGTTCGATTCCCGGGCCGGGAGAAATATTCGTAAGACCTACATTATATTTCATTCGTGAGTTTGGGTGTAATTTGTGGTTGTCTATGGCACCCGCGATACAGGGTTTCCCTAGTGCGGGGCTATGAGTGTGTGCGCTATTATTATTCGGCTTCTGCGCACTTGAATGACAAAAACTTATGGTAGTGACCTGTTTCTTTGTTGCAGGTTAGCTCGATCTACGATTTTCGGAGTAAATAATGTAAATGCAAATTTAAAAAAGAAAATGCAGAGTGAATCTTTGTTGGGACATTAGCTGAAATTTGTGTTATGTTTCCTATTTAATTATATTGTTTCATGTTTAAGTTTTTATTTAACTCGCGTCCACGTTTGTTTTTATTTTATTCATATATTTTTATTTCTTTTAATCGGCATTTTCGAAAAGGCTCCACTGAAAACCAGCGCTGTGGCCCTGCCGCAGTATTAGCTGAGTCCTTTTCAGTGCAATAATACACTTTTAATACTAATTATTAATATTGTACTCCACGTGTATTGTGCTGAATAAATTACATTTCTTTCTTTCTTTCTTTCTTTCAAATGAGTTTCTTACTCGTTCTTTTCCGGGAAATAAGGGCCTTAAGAATGAGTAGTAGAGTTTAATGAATGTGATAATTTCAACTGTGATTTGTTTACCTATAAAATGGTGATTATTATAATAAAACAAAGAACAGAGAGAGAGACTGTAAAGAAATTATCTACAAGCAGTAAAGTGAGCATCTCCGCGTTTCTGTTTTGCTGGTGAAACTAGGGACTTACCAACTTTACGAGTATGTCTCAAGGTGATGGGCACTAACGCTAGTTAGTGTCTCTCAAATGTGTCGATTTATATACTCGAGTAGCTCTGCAACTGTTACGGATAGGCGTGTCGCTTACCACCAGGCTCACGACTTGTTGTCCCGTCACTTGATATGAAAAAAAATATCCACAATGACACTTTTTTGGTGACAGTCAGAATGGCGGGTGTACCTTAACGGATCCTGACAAATTTGGTATCAAAAAAATGTACCTAATTTGTACTATTTAGTACCTCTGTTTAAAAAATTTGTTCCTCCATCAGAACGGAGTTATAGCAATATCAAAGGTACACCCGCCGTATTGACTGTCAATATGGCGGATTACTAGTATGTATTTAATACCTATAAAAACTTCTTTTCCAAAAATGTGTACCTTAATAGTACTCTGAAATAAAGGAAACTCCAGCTGGATCTGCTGGTTAGTTTCTGAGAAATAAGATAAAATATGTTGAGATTTCAGAGTGCCGTGTGCACCTTAACAAATCCTGACATATTTGTCAGAGGGCAAAAGGTGTCTCAGCTTGTGCTGTCTGGGACCGTTGCTGCCGCAATCAGCGCTGTTTTTCAGCGACTTACTTGTCACTGAAATCGTAGGCGGGTTTGAATGCCACGAGGTCCTAAAACATATTATAAACATTTGAAAAACTGTGATTCAGTAACATTATAATAAAATAATAGAATATAAATTGAATTTAACAAAAAAAAAGGTAAAAAAATAAGTAAAAAATATCGAATAGTTTTATCGAAATGTTAATTTGCAAGGCATACATTTTTATTTCTGACATAACGACAGACGGAAAAAAGAAAATTTAATGCTGCGTGGAAATAATAATACGCGTTATAAATCACATGGTCTGGGAATGATAAAAAATCTCTGGCATTTGTCACATAATTTTTTCTTGACATTTCTACTAGTAGGCCGAGTCAGGTTGTTGACATTAGTTTACATACGTTCAAATAAAGTTTCGATGTTTTCTCGAAATGTTGAAGTGTTTATTCAAGAAACAGAGACCTAGTAGTGGTAAGAGTCAGAATGGCGGGTGAGTGAACAAATTCGGTTCTGGTACTCTCCTCGATACAGTTATAAGTTATTTATTGAATACTCGAGACCATTGTTTTTAAATTACATTTCAGATAACAGCAAAAACATAGCACAACGGTATGACATAAATTACGTAAAAGGACTTGCTGTGCAGCAAAGTACAGTCCAGAATTATGGAGCTGTACTATAAAATTGTATGGCGGTACAATTTTAAACGAATTTTCAGCAATCTAAATTATATAAAACAGACAGTATAACAAACATGAATAAACTATATAAACTTCTGCCCAAAGAATACGTATGTGTAATGATTATTCTAATAATAGGTTTCCGGACAAACGATACTTCTGCTGTAAGACGTTTCTGTGTTGCCATAAATTTGTACTAAAACTGTCATCGCACTAATGAAAAAAAGTCGAACCGTTTTCGGAGTAATGAAATTGGGAAAAAAGAAATTCGAGTTTGTGATACGTTACCCAAGGATTTTGGTAGCATTGGAGTTCCTTGTGAAAGAGTTCGTCTAGGGACTGGGAGTACTGCCACATTACCTAATTCTGCGGCCAAACAATAATGTCAGCATATGGGACTTGTCAACTTATGTCTCAGGCTGACGGGCGCAGTGGCATTGCACCTGTTATGGACTGGCGTGTCACTTGTTCGTTCCGTCAGTTGATATTAAAAAAAAAATACGTCGGTCAAATTTATCGGTGACATCAGTGTGCACATCTCTAGTCAATATACGTCTTACTGGACACGAGTTTACCGACAGACTTAGAAATTAGAGTCCTAAGTACATGTCGTCATGGGGATTCGAATCGTCGACATTTTAATTTAGAAACAATCGTCCTTCTACAGAGTTACTGCCGCACATTTTCATTCAGATCCATTGACTTACAATTATATGGACGTCGGGTTCGCGCTAAAAAGTGTCCGAACATATAGGGCGTTAAAATCGTATACAGAGCGTCATTCACGCTTTAGTCGTCGTTTGTTCGACTGACAGCGAAGCAAGCAAAATTAGACAGTACTGCGATGACATTACAATTTAAATTCAACGTTTTAGCTTTTTCATATTCCTTTACATGTCACTACGTTTAAATAGGTTGACTTGGGACATTTTTTTCGTGGTTTTGGTATTAGACCCGTCGTCCATTTATTTGTAAGTCAATGTTCAGATCTGTCAAATTAAACGACATACATACATAGACAACTGTATAAACTTGGCACGTCTTTGTACCACGACGAAATTTTTCGGGAGCTGTCATAATGACAGCTCTAAAGTAAAATTAACATACTGTATTTTCTTTACAAAAACGATTAGATATACATGCCCAGATTTTTAATTTGAATTTAAAACATGGTTTTGGACTTATATCAATGTGTTTATTAAATATTTTCTTTTTTTTTTTTAATGAAGAACTGTCATACATTGGGACAGTGTCAAAGATTGGTACATATTTACCTTACTTTGATTTTCTCCGAA
>NW_020653743.1:13032236-13063800 GCF_003589595.1 Hyposmocoma kahamanoa | reverse complement strand
AGATTTTCAGTACAAATCGGCAATTTCATACTTTAACCCCTATTATATAAAGCTACAAGTTCTTACTCACTGATAGAAATACAACGCATACTTTCCGGTATGGTGGAAAAAAGATATTTATACCGTTGTACGCGGATAGATTCCAAAGCAAAGAATCAAATATGAGAAGACCTAAATGTGGAAAATATGAAAGAAAGATCAACGGCCTGCAAAAATTATAATATATGGAGGGAATATTTGTGCACTTTTATGAGGTACATTCTGGTCAATTTCCGCTGGAAGTAAAAAATGTTCGAAATTCAAATAAATAAGATGGCCGCCACACAAATTTCAAAGTCTCCTATCACGGAAACTATTAGAGATAGGTAAGAGGTGCTCGAAGGAATGTCATAGAGATGAATAGTGGTCAACTGCCTGGGTTAAAAAAAACAAGATGACGAATTCAAAATGGCGGCCGAAGAAAAACTTGCTTCGATCCGGCTGAAAATTGGTATGCTGAGGCCTCTAGAAGTGCCGGACCGGGGGCACAAATTATTAAATTTGTGGTCAAAATCGGTTTTACGCCATTTTCAAATATGGCCACCATATAAGCGTTCGTTGGCGGCTGAAAGAAAAATGCTCTGATCCCTTTGAACATTGGCATGTGTGGGTTTCTAGGAGTGCTTGATATTAATTTGTGATCAAAAATGGTTTTACGCCATTTTTTTATATGGCCGCCATCCAACAACTAATGAAAATTTGCTCTAATTCAACTGAAAATCGATATGTGGGGATCTCTATAGGTGTTTGATGATAATTTGCGGTCGAAATTTATTTTTCGCTTTTTTTCAATATGGCTGTCATACAAACTTTTTTAGGGCCAGATAAAAATTTGCTCTAATTCGATTGAAAGTGGACATGTCGGGGTCTCTATGAGTGTTTAATAATAATTAGCGGTCAAGATTTACTTTTCGCCATTTATCAACATGGCTGCCATACAAACTTTTTTGGCGGTAGATAAAAATTTCTTCTAATTCGACTGAAAATGGCATGGCTTCAATCACAATTTGGGGTAAAAATTTTGTTTCTGCCGTTTTTCGATATAGCTGTAATTTTTTATGTAAATGGCTATTGAAAAAACTTTCTTTCAGGACTGAAAATTGGCACGAAAAGTTTCTAAGATTGTTTGATAATAATTAGTGGTCAAAATATATTTTTGCAATTTTTAAATATGGCCGCCATTAAAGAGCTATTTCAATTTTTTTAAAACAAAGCCATTAGTTTCGAGGCCGGAGGCTGAGGTCCGCGGAGGGCGAAGTCCGAAGCGTCCGCACGCCATCAAATGGAGATAATAGATACGGAGACGCATTGACTTACAAATAAAGGAGACGTAATAGATTATGAGTACAAGATCTCACAATTGTAAAAATGTAAAGCATGCTTCCCGATGTAGTGGAAATGAGATACTTATTATAGCGATGTTGTATCTCAACCGTCTCTATGTTAGATTTCATTTTCTTGAAAGCTATGCCAAAGAGAAGTATTTAGAGGGAAAAATGACAAATTACTGCCGAATTTCCTGTACTATGTAGGTACTATGAATACCAAATCAACGATAACCCAGAATACTCAGATCAAAACCAACTTAGAAACGTTCGTTTCTTAAATTGGCCTCCTCATCAAGCATGAGCATACCCCGTAAACTGAAACCGACCACGCGCCGCAGGCCGAGCCCGACCCCACCGTAGATGGGGTATATATATATATATATATATATATATATATAAACATACAATCACAACTTTTATTTATATCAAAGTCAATTGTCAGGTTGTCATAAGTCTAATGAAGTTTTGTTAATTATCTCCTAGTGTATGGTGATTTTCAACAGGCAAATATATGAATAAGAAACATTAAGAATTTAAAAACTAGACTGAATAGACGAAATTGGATCTTCGCAGCGTGGCATCGAAAAAGCTGGCAGCGTTCTCCATGGTAACTAATATTTTCTACTAAACGCAACAAACTCATAAACTGTACGTTCACTTCATTCGCATCACTACGCGTTCACATGCGTGCGCGCACGATCGTCGGTGACAGGTGCACTGGCGCCGAGCCACTCCATTGTAGAGTATTGATACGACCATTTCATAATATGATACTTTGTTAATAGATTTTAACGCGGTGTTTTACAGGGTGTATCTTGTTTTACATAACATAACATTTACATATTTATGTAACTATACTTTCTTCACCATTGGCGTTGCGGACTTCATACTATTGGGATGATTCAGAAATAAAATCCAACACCTCTTTCCGTCGTTCATTGTATCTAAATCTAGTCATAGTTTAATTATAATTAACGCAGAAAGCACTAACTTCTGAAACTCATAAAAACAGAATGTCGAGGGCCCGCATATCCGTATTACATCATGCCTCATTACAAACTATTTAACAAATAATAAAGGGGAAAGAAAAGAAAACTGAAATAAATAATTAATGTAACAAATAATAATTAACAAACCTGGCAGCGTGTGCTCTGTCCTGTTACGAAAACCGTCTTACACTTAGCCTATTGTCGTCTCACTGAAGGGGCTACGACTATGTAGTGCTTGTTTAATACACGATTAGGTATCAAAACGGTTGCTACAGCAGAGGCGTTCAATAAATTAGTACACTGAACTCAGACTAAAAAACGTCTAAAAATACTTAAGAATAATTTCGCTGCATCAGTATCAAAGAGACGTCATTCAAATAAGTAACATTTTTAGGAAACATGCGCAATTAATTAATAAATAAAATACGAAACAAAACTGGTTGTAATAAAGAAAAATGTCGAGTTCTTAGGCTTACACGATTGTAACACATAGGTAATGAAGGTGTGGCGGCTCTAGACGCCGCCTATTATCACCGGCTGGCTGTGGCAGTCTCTTTGGACGAGAGTCGCCAAGGAGAGTGTCACACTGCCGTAAATGTTTGACAGTTTTTTATTACATATATTGTCATGTCAGCGATTGCAAATTGTTTGCTCGATTTGATACAATCCTGTAAAAACCACGAAACAAAATAATTATAATTATAATTCACAAAGTTCATGAGGCCGTTTTATTGTTTGGTAGGGGAGGCTCAACAACCTTCACCCGTTCCAGCGGCATATGGTGTTCGCCCCAAATTAGTCCCATTTTGGTTTGACCGCCCAGCCGGATGGTTTGCTCACATAGAAGCTCAGTTCGCTTTATCAGCGATTACTCAGGACGAAACCAAGTACAACTATGTGGTATCACAGATAGATTCTAGGTTATCAAGAGATGTGGAGGATTTAATTACTAATCCAGCCCCTCTCGACCAGCGGTATAATTGGGGACCATAACGCCTCGATGAATAACCAGATGCGTCTGCTTTAAGACATACTGTCTACCCATTAAGCCCATCAACTATATAGTGTTATTGCCCATTTTGTATGCGAGTGGTCAGAAGAACAATTTAATCCAAACGTCTTACGCATTCGTTGGTGATGATGGATATTGCGAACTTGTGTGCTAATGTACTGTTCGTTTAACACATGATTAGAAGTTGTTGCTCCAGAAACGTCGCTCTAATTATACCCCATTATATTCAAACGATTTTTATTTGCAACAGCCCGTATTGATCAAAATCTGATCAAAGCTAAAGCATGATTAACAAAATAAATTTAAAAAATATTTTGTAATTTTTTCTTTTATGTTAACGAGTATGGCGGCGTTGATAAATGTTGAAGAATTTTGCATGTTGGCGATTTTCCAAAGTTATATGGTATGGAGTGAGAGGCTGATGTCTGCAAGTTCTGGTCTGATTTCTCTGGTCAATCTGGTTTCAGGTCTGCTAGATTTCGGGAAGCGACCTCAGCACTCTAGGTGTTCTATGGCCAAGTAGCATGACCACCATATGACAGACTGGGTGATGTAACAGTGTATTCTCCGTTTTATCGTCGAATGAAGCCAAGATTCTGTAAAAATATATGGTATGGTGTGACTATGAAGTAATTTGTGATGTGGTGTAATGGGTTTTTGTCCACAACTTGACGTCTAGTCGCCTATTTCTTATGGTGGTTGCAGGATTCTACTTGTGCCACTCAAGCAACTTTAAAAATCTCAGCACCCTTCTAGGTCTGCTGAAGACTTCGGAGAGTGACCTCGTCACGCCAAGGCACTTCATCCTGTCAAAGTCAAATAATCATTTATTCCATAGGTAAAATTTTTACACTTGAAAACGTCATTTTTTTAAGCTACTGCTCGTTTACCTGACTGCCCTCCCTGAGAAGAACGAGCAAGAAACTCTAGGGATTGTTCTTTTCAAATAAACCTAAATGCTATAGAATATATTTTGAATCATATTTGTGAGGAATCTAGACTCACATTGTCTTTCCATACATCTTTATCTAATACGTAATCTACAATTTTGTAATATGACTTTTCAATTAAAATACTTTTAATGTAAGTTTTAAACTTAGGAAATGGTAATGGTAAACTTAGTAGTAGGATATGCATGGCCGTTTTCTCCTTTTCGCATGCTCTGCATAGAGGCGTGTAGCTTACCATCATTCGCACGACCTGTTCGTCCCGTCATTTGATACTATAAAAAAAATGAATTGTTGACAGATATTTGAAGGAGAGATCCACGATTTTTTGCTTTGAATCGATTTTTTGGGTAGTAACGGATCATGTGCGTCTAAATCGAACAGATCAGACCGTGTGCCCTTGAATCGATCTCATAAAAATTTCTATAAAAAAAATAATTTTGACAACCTTTGTGGCTTCAGTCGGTTACGACATTCATTTAGTTAGGGTCGTATTCCAGAACTCTACTCAATACTCAAGTCAGGACTTGAGTATTGCAGTGAGCACTGAAAATCAAACTCAAGTCCTTGCCATTAGGGTCGTATTTCCAGTGCTTGAAATCATACTCAAGTCTGCTCAAATCCTGACTTGAGCATTGAGTAGAGTTCTAGAATACGACCCTTAGAGTGATATTAAGCAGTGAGAAAAAACATTCAGACGGCACAGAAGTAGCGACTATCGTCAAATATTGTAGACTTATTGTACTGTCATGATGGCAAACTGCTTGTCTTGCAGGCCATAAAATATAATTATAATTAAACGATTCAATAGAGGTTCAGAAGGAGACTGTTTTGCTTAAATTATGAATACGATCTACACAATAAAGGCTCAAATACACCAACTTTGCCCAGTGCTACAGCTTTATGCTTTTTGCGGTGGAAACCCTGGGTCCCTGGGGGCGACAGGCGAAACTTCTTGCGAACGAGCTGTCGGATCGTCTCGTAGAAGCCTCCGGTGACCACGAGGCTGGCAGCTATTTCGGCCAAAGAATAAGTTTAATAATTCAGAGGGGTAATGTTGCCAGCCTTCTGAGCACGACAGCCTTCTCATGTGGGGTAAAGCGGCAGATATTCAAACCATATTTGTATTGCAAAAACGAGCGACTCGTTCTGTGTACCGTCTCGACTCTCGGGCTCCTCTGAGAGAAAAGTTTAAGGAGACTGGTATCATGACTGGCATCACAGTACATTTACTCAAATATTTTATATGCCTGTAAAATATACATAATTTCAACAAAAAAGAAGATATCCATCACATTAACCTTCGAGCCAAATCCAAACTCAGAGTACCACAATTTCGTTTAACCAAGGTAACGACTCTTTTATGGGAAACTGTGTCCTACGTTTTTACAATAAGATTCCGGAGCATATTATTAAGATTATCATTTCCTAAGTTTAAAAAGTACATTAAAAATATTTTGATTGAAAAGTTATATTACAAAATTGAAGACTACGTGTTAGATAAAGATGTAATGAAAGACGACATGTCTCCAGAATCCACACAAATTTGATTCAAAGTGTATTCGATATCATTTAAGTTTATTTGAAAAGAGCAATCCCTAAAGTTTCTTGCTCGTTCTTCTCAGGGAAGTCCGCGTAGTGAACGAGCAGTAGCTTTAATATGACGTTTTCAAGTATAAATTTATTTTACCTATGGAACAAATGATTCTTTAACTTTGACTTTGACTTGACGATGGCCAGGGTACGAGGATTCGAGGATTTTTTTTATTTATAAACTTTCTTACTCTTATAAGTAGTTTAGATTTTTTTATACAAAATGAAATAAAGATTTAAATAAATAAGAATTGAGATATAGACAATGCGATTTGTCTTAATGATGAATCGATTTACTTAAAAATCGCATTTAAATGAATCGATACAAAAAATCGCTAGATCGTATTTAAACTTGAATTGATCTTTCTAGAAATGTCGTAATGTGCATCCCTAATCGGTAGTAGAACTATATGAGCTTCTTGAGTACCTAAGACAAATTTAAGAAACTTTTCTTAATTACTTCTGGTTTGGGTGCTCTGGGTAACGCCCCGAAGTGAACGTCATTGTTCTGGTACTTATAATACAGATAAGTCCCTAGTTTGTACCTACTAGGTATGGTTGTCTGAGATGTTATTACGTTGCAGCCGTATTAAAATAAATGTATACAAAAAGTCGCTATATCGTATAATGTCTAATGTCTATATCTGTATATTTGCATTTCTAACTTGAATCTAACTCGATGTCGGTAAACATATATATCTCAAACAGATTGTGTAAACCCTTGAAAAAGGCCAGATCGAAAGTGCTAAGAACAAACGGGCGTTTAAGTAAAGGAATTCAGGAAGTCAGGAGTGTAGCTCTGCCGTCCACGTAGCCGCGTTATTGTCAGCGGACGCCAGAGCTGGTGAAGGTACGTAACCTCTGCCTACCCGGGGTGAACAAGTCGTGTGCGTGGTGGTAAACGGCACGCATGCCCAAAACAGTTTCAGTGCCATTCGGAGTTTTAAATCGCAAAGAGTGTCGGACTCGCTCTGCCACTGCACCCGCCATCTTGAGATACAAAGTTGACAAGTCTCATGTTCCCGCAGTTGTAGTCGCTCGCTGTGTAGTAGTCGACGAACTCTTTCACAAGGAACTCTGCTGCTGCTAAATATGAAATATGATACAACATTTTATAGGCATTCCTGAGGCGGCCTGCTTGGTATCCCTGAGCATGTCGCAGCTTTGTTGTTGTAGTTACGAACATTATAATTGAAACTTCGACTATAATCCCATAACTTTAAGGTATCTTACGTTTCGTCACCTAATAAATCAGTGGGCGCCGCCCTAAGTAATAATTTTGAAAAATAAAATCACGATTTAGTTGTCTACGACCGGCAAGAAGATATTACAATACCCACACTGTTGTCTGAATAAACAACATCGTTTCACATGTGATGATTGTATTTTCAGGTCAGAATTTCCTGGGTTTTATGTTGCTATTGCTGCACTACGCAATCTTGTGGTCGTCCAGGGTTACCTATCAGAAGCTAGAAACATGATTTACAGAATTTTGTTTCTCCGAAAACTTTTAGATTTTTATTGAATAAATTTTGTTTCGTTTGTCCGAAAACACGTTACGGTTTTTTTCATTACACCATTTAATGTTTTACTATTTTGACATATTGACAAGTTATACTTTTCCCGATTTTTATTCCCACAATAAACCGTTTGACCAATGTATCTAATTGAATATTTTTATTTTGTAAAAAAAACGATATCCATGATTCATTTTTGTTATATTATTTCTTATTACAAATATTAAAAGTATTAGAACGTGTCGCAAAATACACTCGCCAAATTAAAGCACCTCGCATCTTTAGAAAATAAGGTAAACGAGATGCAAGTTAATTTGATCGAGTTGTAGTCGCTCGCTTCGCTCGTTCGGATCGTGCTGCTTTTTCATATACTAACCTAACCTAAACCCACAGGAGGGGGTCGTACCGTCTAGGTAATGCAAACAAATTCGGCTCTGGCACTCGACGGCCGCTGCCGCGACACGCTCGCTCGGCTCGTGCGGCCTTTTCATATACTCACCTAACCTAAACCCACAACCTTGCTTTTAAATTACATTTCAGATGACAGCAAAAACTTAGCACAATGGTATGACGAAAATTACGTAAGTGGATATGCTATGCACCAGCAAAGTACAGTCCAGAATTTTGGAGCTGTACGGTAAAATTGTATGGGGGTACAATTTTATTTAAGAATAATTATTTTGTCGAAACGAATTTTCGGCAATCTAAATTATATGGAAAACAGATAGTATAACAAACATGATTAGACTAAAGAAACTTCTGCCCAAAGAATACGTATGTGCAATAATTATTCTAATAATAGATTTTCGGTCAAATGGTACTTCTGCTGTAAGACATTTCTTGAAAATTTATACCAAAACTGTCATCGCACTAATGAAAAAAAGTCGAACAGTTTTCGGAGTAATGAAATTCGGAAAAAAGAAATTCGAGTTAGTGATAGGTTACCGTCGGTCAGTTATAGTTTGTGAAATTCGTCAGCGACAAACAATGTTTGCTTTGTTGCTAAGTCTCGTGATTAGAATAGATGGAGTATACTTATCGTCGCCACTGGCTTTGTTCCCACTGGTGACAAATGGGAAAAAAATACGTATGCTACCAGGTGGTGACAAACGGGATAAAAAAAATCTCAGTTGTTGCCACTGGCGATAAATGGAATTTAAAATATCTCAGCAGTCGCCAGTGATAGCAAATGGAATAAAAATACAGACTGAACAGGCAGATAGTGTCCAGGCTGTCCGAATTATTGTAAATGCTGTCATTATTGCAGTGATTTATAATTACTGTATGGTGCTGGAAATATCTGATGTTTAAGACTGATTTTTTTTAATAAGATATGTATTTTATTTTTTATTTTATTCCTTTTCGATGGCGGTAATAAACAAACATTAATTGGCATTTTTTATTCCATTTCTTACCACTGGGATTGTTAAAATTAAATTTGTCGCCAGTGACAACAGATCTTTTTGTCCCATTTGTCACCATATGATGATATATGGTTTTTTCCCCATTTGTCGCCAGTGGAAATCACCACTGGCAACAACTGAGATTTTTTTACCTGGTCACGTATGGATTTTTTCCCGGGTGTATTACGTGAGTGCGAATGCCGATTACGCGAATGACGATAGAGCGAAGACGGTTGCGCGAAAGCTTAAATGCGAGATAGTTCATTTGCGCGAATGGTCAGTTTGAATGTGCGATAGTACATTTGCGTGAATGACGATCGCACGAAGACATATTTGCGAAAGCTGTAAAAAGAAGAAAGAAGTACACCTTAATAAAGTTTTATAAAAATAAACATATAGTTTATTATGAAAGCTTTGCATAGCAAAGAATTACAACAAACAGCAGCCATGGGAGTCGCTTCATGGGTCACTGGTGAACGGTTGTTGACAGCATTTAGGACGGACATGTCTGTCATCATTTTCACGATCCATGATACTCTCATTTCGACGTCTTTCGGTGCTATCTTTGTCACTTTTTTCTGACACACTATCTGCAAGCGAAACCAAACTCGCATCACAACTAAACCTTCATATCGTTTAAAGAAATAGTACTTCAAACTAAAGCTTAAATAATCGGTCATGTATGGAGTACTGCTGCCACCTTTGGGGCGGCTCTGTCCATTAACAGGTGCCTTGCACTCTGCCTTGGACTCGGTGGACGAAAAGCAAAGAGACTTATTAGCAACAATTCTCTTGTAGAGTCGAAGCTTCAAAATCTCGACTATAGCAGACAAGTACTCACCTTTCCTCCTTCGGTCGACTAGAAGGTCCGGAGCACTCCATTCTTATGTCGTTGATATTCCACCTATTCGCACTAAGCGCTTTGCTTCCTCCTTTTTGATGCGTACGGCAAAGGAATAGAATGCTCTACTCTGTATTTCCCGAAAAGTACAAGTTGGGGATATTCAAGGCTAGAGTGAATAGGCATTTTTTAAGCAAACAAGTCCCATCGTCGCTCACGTCGTCGCTTAACGTCAGGTGAGATTGTGGCGAAGCGTATGTCTATTATATATTTAAAAAAACCTTTATTTTATAGGTAAGCAAAATTACACTCACAATCGTCACATTGAATCAACTCTATTACTCATTTTAGTAGCAGTGGAGGTCCTGGTGAAAGAGTTCGTTCCGGGAAGCACCTTAAACATTGTCTATTTTTGCCGCCAAGCAGCAATGTCAGCATTACTGCGTTCCGGTTTTGAAGGACAAGGGTGTTTTGAAATTACAGGCACATGGGACTTGTTAACTTATGTTTCCGGGTAACAGGTGCAGTGGCATAGTGTTGTGTGACACTGCAATTGCTCTGGACAGAACGTTCATGAAAACGATCGGGTAGATTCTTTGGCCCCCAACATCGTGGTGGGACGCAGCCGCCGACTCGTTGAAATCTGCTTCGTCGACCTGGTCTTAATATTAGCAAGGATATGAATTCGTGCAAATTAACTTTGGCGACAAAATGGCGACACTTGGCTAAAATAAAAAATATGAAGTATTGAATCTTGAAACTTTAAGGTATGAGTTACTAAATATAAGTTGCATAAAACATAAAAAAGAAATGCAAAACTATTTTAACAACATTTTAGGTATGTACGATTAAAACTTATTGACAATTATGAAAATTGGTGAAAACAATAAACTGTGTCGTTGAAAAGATAACAAAACTAATCGAGGGTTTTCTCTTCTCTTATCTTATTGGTAGGATACTTTTTGATTTGTTAGTTTGGAATAAATTGTGTAGATGGCACTTCTTTGAATTTATTCTCCATAATAAGTAACGTTTTGTCACCGAGGTGTGTTTTAAAATATTAAACTGATTCGGGTTCTTTGCGATTTTATTCTACGTTATTGTATATATAATCAATATACTTATGTATAATCAGTAAATAGCTTTGACAATAACATAATAGCTGCCATCTGTTGGCCTTTTCGAATATTATTACAGTCGCATCGGGTGTTTACTTAATACCATCCATTGGTTACCGTCACGAATCAAAATCGGAGTCCGAATCAGCAGAGCAGGTATCTGTACTAGTATAGTATTATATCATCAGTGATATTAGTTACACTATGCCTAAAGTTAACTGGAATACACCACAACTGGCTGAAGTATTTACGTCTTTCATAATATGTACCATCAATTGATCTTCTGGTTTATAGACTGTTACATTTGACGGTTTATGTTTACGTTTGCAAATAAGATCCGTTAAATGTGGAGCTGTTTACTGTTTACGAAGAATGATGGTGATTTATATAACAGGATGTAAGCGCCTACAGTGCCACCCACATTATTTTGTGGTGTGGAAAAAATGACCTGATACGTCATAGATCGGTGTTAGCCCAAGGGAGAACCATAGTGTAATATGAAAAGTAGTATAACTATAAGCAAAGATAGCAGCATGGATTGTATGTGTGCGCGTCCACTGCAGGCCATCTATGGACGGATGGTTGGTATCTCAGAACAGAAAATACAGTAGAAGTGGTTAGTTAATTTCACACGCGTGGCAACTGTAGGTCTCTTAGGACCTATTTTTCCTTATTATTTAAAGTTAAAAGGCACCAATGTTCCTACGACGATGTGAGCAATGCTATATCTAAAGTAGTTGATTGGTTTGCTGTTAATAACCTACTCCTTAATGAGAAAAAAACAAATTGTGTGAAATTTACATTACCCAATGTTAGAGAGACGGGTACAAACATTGTAGTTAGAAACGAAAGATTGAATCTTGTGGATACAGTTGTATGTCTAGGTATAACGTTAGATGCTAAATTGCAATGGGGTCCCCATATAAGTAAGTTATCAAAACGGCTCGGCTCTGCAGTGTACGCGATTAAACAAATAAGGAAACTTTCAGACGTCGAAACCGCTAGATTGGTTTACTTCAGCTACTTTCACAGTCTAATGACATACGGCATTTTGCTTTGGGGTAATGCCGCCGATATCAATAAAATCTTTGTCCTGCAGAAACGTGCAGTTAGGGCAATTTACAATCTGGGCCCCAAAGTATCTTTGAGAGATAAGTTTAAGGAAATTAACATTCTTACACTAGCCTCACAGTACATTTATGAGAATGTAATTTATGTTAAAAGGAACAGTAATTTATTTATGAAAAATAGTGACAGACATAACATTAATACGAGGAATAGAAATAAACTAGCTTTTCTTGATAGTCGTCTACACAAAGTCAAAAAATCATTTAAGGGGCAATGTATACGCTTCTATAACAAGATTCCGGTTGATATACAAAATTTGCCTTTCACGAGGTTTAAAACTATAGTGAAAGAAAAACTTTATACTAAAGGTTATTATACAACTTCTGCATACTTGGATGACAAAAATCCGTGGTAGTAACCCGTTTAGCTCATGGAGGTAGTCTCGATCTCTGATGTTTCAAATAAAAAAAAAAATTGTAAATGTTATTTACAAAGAGCAACCCCTAGAGTTTCTTGCTCATTCTTCACAGGGGCATCTGCCTTGCGAATGAGCGGTAGAGTTTAACCATTGTGACGATTTCAAGTGTAATAATGCTTACCTATGAAATAAAGATTATTTTGAATTTGAATTTGAATTAGGACCTATGTCGCACCCTTATTAATATAAGGGCACAATCCAAAAAAAGTAGATTTTTGGGAAATCGCGTATTAAGATTCTGGATTCCTACATTACACCTATTTTTTCAAATAACATGCTTATTATTTAAGTTATAAATATGAAATTTGGCAGATTTGTTCTTTGATAAATGTATTATAAATAGCAATAAAAAAAAATAATATAAGTAAATTCCATAAGTTTCAAGCAAGTTAAAAAAACACTTTCAAGTTAGACCCATATAGTACAAAAAATATAACAGAAATATGGAGCTATTTAAGTTTGATCCCATTTATTATTTAAGTCCCTATCAATTCCCAAATTTCCCAAAAATCTACTTTTTTTGGATTGTGCCCTTATATTACTAAGGGTGCGATGTGGTATGGTTGTGTCAATTCTTTCGCGAAAATTCCATAAAATCGTAGGAAAATTAATGATTACGCTGTTTTGGAGTGCAAAAATGATAGCCAGACCAAAAATATTACCCGTGGTGGTATTTCATATCATCGGCAAGTCTTATTTTAATATATCTTCTGTTTATCGAAATCATTTTTTGTTACAAGAAACGAAAATAAAGCTTGTACCCCTGCAATATGGTCGCTCCTTTTTTGGAGAACTATATTAATAACTCCTATTCGTCGTGGTTCAGCAATTAACCACTAGATGGCAGGACATTAATTGAAATTTCAATTTGATATCAAAACGCCGTAACTTGCATTAATTAACTTTTAACGATATGCCAACAGGGTAAAGTTCAAATTATATAAAAAATACAGAATTCGTTATTTCTTTTTAAATTCGAAAGTACTATCAATCATTAACAAGATTTCAGTGTTTCAAATAAAGAACGTGTGAGTTTTGGCGACATCGGCTCGTAATCGAGGCTTATGGCTCTTCCATTGTTTTTTTTCTTCCATAGTTGGTACACATTCGCATAATCTCGCGGTGCTCTCGAGTTGCACAATGCAGGGTCATACTCGTCATTCATGACAATGAATGTAATAAAATAAAAGAAAATAATATATGATGGAATAGACAAAATTTAATTTAGCTAAACTAAAGAATAACATGGACATTCTCCTCTAAAAATCCCGGGACTAATCGGTTTAAACTAATTTATTTATTTATTCTTTATTGTACAATACACTGAAGTATAAATCGTGGACTTAATGCCATAAGGCATTATCTACCAGTCAACCATTGGGCCAAACAGAAAAACACAATAGGTTTGCGCTACACTTAAACAAGACGATTAATATACTAGAAAGCTAATCCATAATTTGTATGGTATAAATAAATAACACAATATAAACATACTTATTATAAATACATAATAAACCTACATATATATTATAATAACAAATAATATAATATATGTACCTACCCAAAGAAACATTATACAGTCTTGATTTTCACAATTGTCAAACAGATGCTTGAACGATAATTTGGGCTGAGCTTGTTCCAAAGCCGGATTGCATGAAGGGTTAAAAGAATTAGACAAAAAATCAGTGCTGTGAGAAGGAATAGGAAGCTTAAGGCTACGGGTTATATTTGAATATGCGTATTATTTATTGAAATTTGCATACATTGGTGACAAATTATTATTTCGTATTAAGTATTTGCTATAAATTATTGCCTCAAAAACATTGTCTTACAATTATATGGACGTCGGGTCCGCGCTAAAAAGTGTCCGAACTTATAGGGCGTTAAAATCGTATACAGAGCGTCATTCACGCTTTAGTCTTCGTTTGTTCGACTGACAGCGAAGCAAGCAAAATTAGACAGTACTGCGATGACATTACAATTTCAATTCAACGTTTTAGTTTTTTCATATTCTAAATAGGTTGACTTGGGACATTTTTTTCGTGGTTTTTGTATTAGACCCGTTCATTTATTTGTAAGTCAATGCTCAAAAAATAATATTGTAATTGTGTTTCTGTAGGTACTTACGTATTTAAATACTAAAGTAGGTTAAAGCCATTTCAAAAATAAACACGACATTACCTATATATTGGATTGTTTAGAAAATAAACAGTAAAAAAAGAAATTTTATTTGCATTGATGATGGAATTGGTATATCGATACTAAGAAGGAGATTAGTAAGTCGTGCGCCTGGTGGTAAGCGATACCAATGCCTGTCCGTAATAGTGGTAGTACCGCTCAGAGCTTTAAACCGTAAAGATCACCATGTGACATAAGTAGTCAAGTCCCAAGTACCTGTAATTTCACCAACACCCTTACTTACTCTTCAAAATCGGAACGTAGTAATGTGAGCATAACTGCTTGGCGGCAGAAATAGGTAAGGAGTAGAATAACTTATAACAGTTACCTTAAATGGGACCCATGGCCAATAGTATGGCTTGACAGGAATATATCATTAGTTCTTTTTCATAAAATGTAAAATATAACACGGAATAACTTTGGTGTCTCTGTATTTAGAATTACAAATCGCTATCGATTCAATTTTTATTAGATGTTAATAAAGCAACGTATAGGTATGTACGTAATTTCGTTGCTATTCACAATAATATATTCCACAGAGACTACAGAGCTACTCGGCAACGAGAATAACAAAATAAATTCTTCGCATTTTATTTATTTGTATTTCATTTCATTTCATTTCATTTCATAAGAAAAACAATCCTGTCGGATCTGTTGCTATGAAATCATCCAGTAGTTTTTTTTTATATTGCGGGTAATCATATAAAAAACCTTCGTTTAATGATGGCATCGGGGGTGAGAGCCGTGTTCACTATTATAATCCTCTGGTAAACCGAAATCAAAACAGCAAGAACAGTTAAACTGACAATAGCTGAAAATATTAACAAATCAATGTACATTACACAAGAAGTGTTTGTTTTGTCTATTCAGTTTTATTATTAAATCGAGTGTAAACCTGATAGTATAAATATGGTAAATTTGTTTATCTAATAACACACATTTACGCTTGGAAAAAAACTAATCGATCTTAAAAGTCTGCCCACACTCGGCGCTGCCCGCTTTGTATCTTCTCATTTTTCAGCCATTGTATGTACAGGGACCAGTAACGCCATCTAGTAACGTTGTGGAGTAACCTAACTAAACTTTCACAGTAGTGCAGTTTCTGCTTAGTCCTGGAGTATCGCCACTGTTGCCAGATTAGGCGATTTTTCGCCATTTAGAGTACTTTGAGGGGTCGCGCGGCGACTAAAAAAGTGGTCGGTGACTCGGTGATTTTTAGGCTATGTTTGAAATAGGGAAAGGCGATTTTAGGCTACTTTATAAAATGTTTGGGGAGTTACAAATTTTATAATTTTATTAGGGATTTTGTGGGGAATGGAGTTGTAAAATAACTCATTTGGGGGTTTGGGTATATCGACGTGTGGGCAATTGCTGCCAGACATTGGCGAATATGAACTCTCTTATTTCCCCAATTCCTCGATGTGCAGCAGATTGTAGAATTATTTTTCTTGATTTTTAGGGATTTTATGGTTTGGGCGAATGACAAAAGTCTGGCAACACAGAGTACCACTGCATTGCATTTCATTGCAACTATTGCGAGCCCTAATCCATTCGCCAAATGCGGCCGCCTCTGCAAAGACTCTTTGTTTCGAAATACTTATACCAGTGAATTACGTTATGTTATATATGTGTACATGGATCTTTTTGCTGTGTAAAAATGCACCTATAGATAAAATATTTTTTTTTTGAAAATTGATAACTACTGAAATCTGTCAACATTAACGCCTTACCTCAAAAGCACTTCGTTTAAAAAGTATGACTAGTTACGCCATCTTGCGGTTTACCGTCGCACTGTTAAGAGGTGTAAGCGCCATCTATAACTAAACGTTATATCGACTTTCAGTGTTCGCTGACTGTACAGACTCAAACCTCTTCTGAAATAAGCTGAAACTGCGTCTTGCGTGCACGCAGTGTTTAGTTATATTTATATTTTTCTTACCACAACCAACGTGAACTTGATCCCAAAATAGTTTAGTTTGACATATGTACGGTGGAAACATGTAGTTTTTATTTTGAATATCGTTCGCGATTTTTATTTTAAATCTTAGATTCGTTTAAATGAAATCCAACATGGATTCAGGGTAAATATTCCTGTAATTTTTGCTTCTCTTTCTAGGGTTCTTTCAGTTTTTGCGAATGTTTTGATTTGCTATAACCTATAGTTTTGTGATGTTTCTTGCTAATCGCTAATCTATTTTAAATGATCATTGCCTATACAAATTTTAGTCATGTTTCGTTCAAATACACGCATTATTGTCACTAAAGTTTAATCAATTGCGAAAGCAAAAGTTCCATACAAAACACGTACCCGTCCAAAATGTATGGAACAACTAATTACTTATTTTGCTATTTGAGAGCGGTCTCCAAGATAAATGGTGTTTGGGTTTACGAATTTGCTTTTAAAGCCTTTTCAGTTAAATTGATTGGAACTATGATATATTTAAAACTTTATGTGATCTTCAGTTACGTTTCTGAATAACCTGTCTTTTAAAGTATTGTTATTAATTTGTATTCTAAAATTGATATTTTGTTGTTGCCAAAGATGTTTATTATCATGAAATCATTAGCAGAAATTTTTTTGAACATTTTAATTTTATAGTAGACAGTAGAATCTAAAACCCTACTATTGCGTTCTATAAAATCAAATGTAACTGCTTTGTAAAATACTAAAAGTAAATTAAGTATTACTTATAAGGGCGTACGTAATTTATTGCATATTAAATATCGAGTTCTTAGATTTACGCGATTGTTGCATATAGGAAATGAAACTTTTTTCGGATCGAAATCGGCTGGCGGCTAACAGTCAATGCAGTCAACCGTGACCGTGATCTATAGAAAAAGGGGAAAAAATAGTTTCATTTCTTAAGCAAATTAAATGTTCGTTGATACAGGGACGTTAAGAGCAAGATAAGTGCAGGATGGATGAAATGGTGACAGGTTACAGGCACTATTTGCGATCGGCGAATGGCTCTTAAGCCAAAGGGGAATATATACAAGACCGTGATGAAAACGGAGGTTGAACGAATTGTGCATGCAGCAGAAAAGCGAATGTTGAGATGGATGTGTGGAGTGACGTGAAAGGATAAGGAATGAGTTACATCAGGGGAAATTTGAAAATGGCTTCAGTGACGGAAAAGATGAGGAGCAATAGGTTATCGTGGTATGGATGTGTCATGCGGTGGGAAGAATGTCATGTAATGAGAAGAGTGTTACGTATGAATGTCGAGGGATATAAGGGGAGTGGAAGGCTAAAGAAAAGTGAAAAAAGGTGAAAGAGGACATGGATAAGAAAGGTGTGAGTATCAAAATGATCACTGATTGGGAAGAGTGGAAGAAAAATATATGTTGTGCCGACCCAACAGTGTGGGATAAAGACACGAGGAAGAAGATTAAATGATCATATCAACGCATACGACCAAGCTTGTTTTGACACAGTGTGTAGTTCCCTGACAAGAAGATAAGAAAATTGTCAATTGATACTAAACGTAAAAATTTCTTCAATTCAGAGGCAGTGGCAGTAGACTGGGGGAGCAGGACCCGCGCTGGTACATCGACTCCACCTACGCCTCTTCACTCAAAGTCTCTCTCCGGCTTCCCACCAGGCAGTTCTTAGAAGGTATTTATTGTATATCCTACTAATTTTAGTATAATCCATTCTTATCTAGCCTTTTAACCTTCTGATACGTCTGAAGCAGATTAGTTCCAGGTTACGTTTTTGTAGGACCCTGGTTAGGGTGGCAATTCATACACTAGAATTGTTAATTTATAACATAGATAGTAGAAAGAAATGGACATAAGTTCCCGTTTCTCTCAACATACTCGACACACATTGACGACGCAGTAACAGACACCAAAAATCTGTGTTACAACTGAAATAGGCTGGAAACATTTCAAAATGTTATACACTGTCATTTTGAAACTCATAACATAAAAAATACATGCGCTAAGCTTGGATTTAGTTTTTTAAATTACTGACTACTAGATTTATAGATTTCACGAAATGGTGACCAAAGACAAGAATCATAAATACACTACATTTTACAATGCAGTTGGTCAGAACTTGTGTGGTTAAGATGCACTGAGCTTAGATTTAGTTTTTTAAATAAGTGACTACTAGATTTATAGATCTCACGAAATGGTGACCAAAGACAAGAATCATAAAGACACTACGTTTTACAATGTAGTTGGTCAGAACTTGTGTGGTTATGACGTTCATACGCTCTTTTACAAGGTACTTAATTACTGCTCAAACTTAAAAGAAAGTAACGTACCTAATCATTATATAGGACGTTATAAAATAACGAACAATGGACTGAAACTTATTCTAGAGAGAAAATGGAATATGAAGACATTTTCGCATTAATACATAATAATATTTGCAGATTTCTACCAACCTTGGTTACTGCAAAGAGAACTAAGAAAATTTCTAATGGGTATGTTGATTTTACGCCCTGATGTTATTTACCTATGTTTTGAGTGCCTCCCAATTGTCTTGTATGTGAGCGTCGTTTGAGCCCAAATGCCTTGAACAAACTATGTTGTGATTGTCTTGTCCTTAAACCCTGTGCTGTCCATGCGGAATAAAAATATCTTGAAAGAATCCTATTTACAAATATGTTCAAAAAATGTTCCGTGTTGAAATTTTATTGATCTCAATTTTATGTTCTTAACATTGTTTAGCAAGTCATTTAATAGTCATATTATTAATATAGCTATCATCGTCATTTAAATTTTTTTTTTTTTTTACAAAATTTCGCTGAAGCTTACAGCGCCATCTATGAGAGCGGTGCCGAATTAATATAAACCTTGGAGAGCGTACAGTTAGCGGAATCATTTCGCTATTGAAGTTTGCGCCTGCTTCACTAGGTGGCGTTTTTGCAAATTTGTGCATTGGTTAGCGTAGACTGCATTACTAGAGATGTTTAGTTTCTTCATTGACTGCACAATGTTTGTAAGGATTGTTTCCATCACAGCCAGTATTTTTCATATTATCTTATATCATTGCTAAGCATGACACACCATGAACAACACATTTACCTAGAATTTTGAAAACCTAACACTGAAAACTGGAAACGTCTATAGAGAAATATTTGCAGCTTTCTATAAAAATTATTATACTTACTATAGGATACGCACACATCTGCACAGTATACAGTAAATACAGGATATGCATAGAGGAGCAAGGAGCAAAGGTAAGAGCATTAATTTGGGGTCTGAACTTGTGATTATACTGACCTTCTGTATCGTCATCCCACCTTTTTATCATCCGTTTTTCTGTTCCTGGCCACTTATATTTAAAATTTTGAATCGTTCTCGAATTCAGTTTTCCTACATTATTATTACGTTTATCCGTCGTCACTGCCATCAAAATTTTTGAAATGACAGGACGTGCCTATAAATGACAAATCATCACCTTCATTTTGTTAAACTTCACGTCGATTACTATTAAAATTAGGTATATAATTATATATGCCTAAATTATATTTTGGGGCGAGTGTTGTGTATTATGTTAGTTACTTTATACCTTTTTACATTATTATAATTTAATTATTTGCCATGCTTTTTTCTATTATTATCCCTTAGTAATCTCTTATCTCTTAATAAAACCGTCGGGCCTTTTTTCTTCTCATTACCGACCATGGCTGCAATGAGAAGAAAAAAGACCCGAGTGTTTTATTTGGGGCATTATAGTTAAGTGTGATGAAAAACATTGTATGTTACACGGTACGGGAATTACGAACTTAGACTCCTAAAGCCCTCTAATAGAGTTTCGTTCGTAATTTCTTATTTACCGTTTTTCAGAAGAGCTCCTTGTGAAAGAGTTTGTCCAGGCAAGTACTGCCACCTTACCTATTTCTGCCGCTAAGCAGTAACATGACCGTTACTGCATTCCGGTTTTGAAAAGTAAGGATGCTAGTGAAATTACAGGTATATGGGACTTGTCATCTTATATCTCAGGCGGACGCAGTGCCCTTCAGATCTTTATGATTTAAAGTTCTTAATGGGACAGCAACTGTTATGGACAGGCGTGTGCCTAGCCATCAGAAGCATGGCTTGTTCGTTCCGTCACTTATTATCGTAAAATAATAATAATAACGCACACATTCAACGTAGCCCCGCACTAGGGTAACCCTGTGTCGCGAGTGCCATGGACACATACATAGACAACCACAAATTATACCCAAACTCACGAGAGAAGTAAAAGTACGCAATACAAATATTTCTCCCGGCCCGGGAATCGAACCTGGGACCTCTGCGTGGCAGTCCGGCCGTCGTCAGTCAGTGGCAGCCGTTCGGCCACGGAGGCAGTTTATATGTATAGGTCTTTACGTTAGTATGTGACGGGATAAAGGTACATTGAACAAAAAACCTACCCATGTAAGTAGGAGTTCAAGCTGCCAAATGAAATATTATAATAATAACATCGGAAAACATCAACATGTGACATCTACTAGAATATTTATTCAAGCCACCTGTGCTCATAAAACAGATGACTTTGCGTCACATGCTGGAATTTAATAAAGTTTTCTACAGTGTAGGACATATAAATAAAAATGTTAATGCGCATACCCTTGTGATGGTTTGATATTTTTGGATTTTGGAGTAGAGTCTTATTTAAGCTTGAAATGTTGACGAGTACGTACCATGACACCTGTTTACAATGGAGTAACCAGTGACTTTAGTTGTTTACTGCTTTTTGTAACTGTAGAGCATCTTGTGAAGGAGTTTGTCGATAAATGTTCTGCTACCGTACCTAATTCTGCCACCAAGCAATAATATCGCACCCCTCATTGAAAAACGGCATGAGAGGAGTTACCTAGGTCAAAATTGTTTATTGCTCATTTAGATACAGAAAAATATAACCCACATCCTCTCCAATTCATTTATCTACAATGTTAATCGATAGAGGAAATGAAACTATTTTTCCGGATTTAAATCGCGTATATTTGTTTTTTCAAACAAACCGAACGTTTCGGGCCCTTTACAGGTCCCATGGTCACGGTTGACTGAGGTGGTACAGTCTTCAACCAGTTATGTCTAATATTGATGCAGACCACCCTATTTTTTCACTATAGTTACAATAGTTATTAATTAAATACAGGGTGGCGCAATAGAACGTGCATAAATTAAGTATAGGCTAAAAAAATAAATACAAAAGGTATATTTGAAATAAAAGCTATGATGAATAGGTAATTAAACGAAGTTTATTTTTTAAAAATAACGTCATCTAAATGACGGCCCTCTCGAAGATGGCACTCCTCTAAACGCGAACGCAGATTTGTGAAAACTTTTCTTAATAAATCTGGGGTGATTGCTGCCATTTCCCCACGGATATTTTCCTTTAGTTGCCTGATGTTCCTCGGATTGTTCATGTACACTTTGTGTTTGAGGTATCCCCACAAAAAAAAGTCAGGAGGCGTCAAGTCAGGGCTACGTGGGGGCCAGGGGATATCACCTCTTTTGGAAATTAGTCTAGCTGGAAACATCTGTCTCACAACCGCCATAGAGTCATTCGATGTGTGACAGGTCGCTCCGTCTTGTTGGAACCAAGTCCTCGTATTCGCTATTCTTGATCTCGCAAGCTCTGGAGTCAAATATCCTTCTAACATCGCAACATAGCGGTCGGTGTTAACGGTGATGTTTCGTCCTCGTGAATCTTCAAAAAAAGAAAGGGCCAATAATTCCTTTGCTTGAGATTGCTGCCCATACCGTTACTTTCGGACTATGCAGTGGTTTTTGATGTTTCATTTTTGGATTCTCGTCATTCCAATAACGACAATTTTGTCGGTTTACGAACCCATTTAAATGAAAATGAGCCTCGTCAGAAAAAAGAATGTTCTCAAAAGTGGAAAATCGACGAAGCATTTCTTCAGCAAATGCTAACCTTGCTCCAAAGTCGGTATCTTTTAATTCCTGTGTTAACTGGAGCTTATAGGGATGCAGTTTAAGATCCAACTTCAAAATTCGCTGTAAACTTCGTCGCGACAAGTTTAAAGCCGCCGATCGCTTCCGAGTAGACACTTGCGGATTTTCTCGTACTGAGTCCTTCACCCTCTCAATATTGTCTGTGGTCCTAGACGTTCTTGGACGACCTTTTGCTGATTGTTTAAACGTGGAACCGGTCTCTTCAAAGCGCTTTATCCATATTTTAATTAAATTTGCACTCGGAGCTTCATTGATGTGTATTAATCCATATTCAGAGCAATACAGTCGCCTTGTAGAGATGTATGAACGACCGTTCTCGTAAAACGTGCGAACACAAAAAGCGCGACGCTTCCCGTCGAAGTGACTCATGGCTACTAAAACTTCACGAGTGCCACTATCTAATCACGCTAGGCTCCCCCCTCCCACGCACTCTTTACCGCGCGAAAAAAGATGACGCAATATGCACGTTCTATTGCGCCACCCCTTATTTTTAATTTTACAAAGAAAACATTCCAATTTACGCTATATTAAGTTTTACAAATTATTTTATTGAATGATTTTTTATTAAGTTCAATTTATTATTAATTATTAATAGAAATTAGAATAAACTAAAACATATTAATTAGTACTGCAGTCTTATGTCTGTTTGGGATTTTTCATTAGAGGAAATACTGGATCCCAAACTGGTGGTACGGAGAAACCATCTTCCCTGTTGAAATTTTGCTGCGAGAGGCCATTGAAATTAAAAAACATCCTAATTTTTCTCCTAATCCTAATTTAAATCAGGAAAAATAGTTTCATTTCCTATGTGTAACAATCGCGAAAACCTAAGAACTCGATTAGTCGATAGAGTTACAAGAATTATTATCCATACAAACTGAGGTAACGTTAAAAACGCAGCTCCACGCTCCATCGCGGGGTGCAGTGCAGTGTAATAATCGCCTAAGTGTCAAGGTGACAGGCGCGGTGGCAGTGTTCCTCAGATCTATCCGCTTTGAAGCTCCGAATGGCACTGCATCTGGCATTTTTGAGGGTGAGTATTTTGTTATTTAGTTTTTTTAAATTTATTACAGCCTTCCTTTTTCCTTTTTATCACTTCTTACAATAAATCTTGTGGACCGAGCCTTCTGCATTCTCAGTTTTCTAAAGCTGGGTTACAACTTTATACTATCCAGAATAAACGTTGAACCATCATTGTTGATTAGTCATCGCATAGGTATTGTTAGTGCATTATTTATGACTAATCCGTCTCTGGACTTAAACGTCTTCACTCGCCTCTCCATCATCTTTCATCGTTAGATAATAAAACAAGCTCTAATATTTATTATCGCACAAAATTTTTTCGCGTGTATAATGGTTATTTTTAAGCATTAGGTACCTGAATGTGAACATAATAATTGTTCTTGTTGCAGCGTCTACACTGTCGAGAACCGCGATAAGACTTTGAACTAGGTATGCATGCGGTTACATATTATCATGGAGTATATAACTAGAAATAGAGACGAAATGTCATCTAATTTGTTTGAAAACTGTTCTGCCATATCATTACGGTGACAACTGCATTCCAATTGGCCAGCCCGAATTCGAAACAATTGACGGGTGTCGTCAATTGTTTCTCTTCAAATTGGCTAGTTTAACTTGAGTTTTGCTATAATACATATTTAATATTTATTTACCGATGAAATGTGATTCCGTTTGTTTTGTAATTACATGTTTTGCTGATGTTACACACCGCTGGATGGAACATCCCGCATTGTTAGAGATATTATCTTTATTACAATAAATACAGAATATTTTTGGAATATACGGAGACGTACACACAGGTCAGTTGTTGGCGCTTTCAGTTCAATTTGTGGTTTCTACGCAAACTAGTGTTGATATTTAAAAGTGATATAAGTAAGGGTTTACTCGATAAGTTGCCAAGGATGGATGGTCATTTTTTCATCTCTATTTCTGGTTATATACTGGATGCATAATATGAATGAAACGATTTTCTTGTTTTTTTATTTATCAAATTTCAAAATAGTTTTACCAAAAGCGACACTTCTTTATCGCTAGGCAAAAACGTAGTGGTTTAACCACCTAGCGATGAGCTAATCGGCTCGACACTTCAATTAACTAACTACTTATCTATTAACTAGTTGTAGATCATAGTTTCCCAAAGTGATCTCTACCGCCACCCAATGGGCGCTGAAGAGTCCTAGGGCGACGGTAGAGCTCTCGCAATTGGTGGGTGTTGATGCTGTCCACGGGATTCTACCTACACTACACAATGAACACACTACATGCCAAATACATTTTATAAGGCAAAGGAATGGAAATCCCTGCGTGCAGACTTGTTCCCCGAACGCTATAAGTTGGGCCTTTTCAAGGCGAGAGTGAATAGGGACTATTTAGTGTGCATGCTACATCGTCGACATGATGGAGGTCAAATGCGCATATACTTATAAAAAAACTATAAATGCCTAAATAATAAAAATTTTTTCTGTCATTTTTTGTGTTACTTTAATTTTTTAAATTTTTAAAAACATATTTTTACGTGTTTACTATTATTTTTTGTGATGCTGGACGATGATTTTTATATTTTGCTTAAGTGGACGGTAAGCCAAAAACTTGGAAAGCTATGTTCTAGAGCAGGGTTTCCTAACCTGTGGTCCTTTAGGTGTCCATGGCGAGCCTACCTAACATAACAAATACCTGCATTATATAAAATTGGTCTGCAATATGTTGTGGTTAAATAGGTACTGTGCGCGTGACCTTTTTGAATTTTCGTACCCGAGCGATGAGCGAACGACACGCGCGTCAATTGCAAGCCTTTCTTCTTCTATATCTTTTCGGAAAGGGTCGGTGGGCTTTTTGAAATTTTGAGAGGGGTCCATGACTAGAAAATGGTTAAGAAAATCTTTTCTAGAGCATAGGTTTACATTTTATTTGTTTAAGTAAGTACTATAGATATTCAAAACTGACACTACAAACCAAGACAGTGTCTCTGTAGAACAGCATTGCATTTCCTGACATCACTCTCAATGTCACTTAGCCCTGTGCCTGGTACATAGTTAAACATTTTTGGTAGCATGTAGTCCGGCCTGCGTATTCCACGTACGTAGCTCTACTAGGGAAACCCTGTACCGCGGCTGCCATGGTCACACATATTGCACTGCTGTTACAATAGTGTAGTAACTCAAAATACGTGAAATAAGTAGCAGTAGAGCTCCTTGTGAAAGAGTTCGTCGTAAGCAGTAATGTCAGCATTACTGTGTTCCGGTTTTGAAGGGTAAGGGTGCTGGTGAGTTTACAGGCATATGAGACTTGCCAACTTGTGTCTCAGGGTGACGGGGGATTTAAAGCTCTTGAGTGTCATTGCAACTTATGGACAGGCGTGTAGCTTACCATCAGGCGCACGACTTGTTCGTCCCGTCACTTGATATTATAAAAAAAATCAATATTTTTCCATTACTTAACGTCAAATTTGATTCTCTACACGTCAATAAAGCCGTCGTTAGAATATTGTAAGAAACTATCAAAAGATATCTACTTAACTCAAAATGAGATCATTTTATGTCAGCTGGTTCTGGCCAAAATTATCCATATTCAAAAATATGAATATAATTTTCTATTTTTTTTTCAAATTAAATAGGAAATAGGAAATTGTTTAATTGTCTGTAATAAATAAATTATAACTTACACATAAATTTAAATGATCTTTTACGGGAACTGAGTAATTCGTTTTTCATCGATTCTGAGAAAGTACACTTTTTGAGTTAATACACTAGACGCGATGAGTGCGATATAGACAATTACAAATTACACCCAAGTCACGAAAGAAATAAATATAGGCCATACAAATATTTCGCCCGGCCGGGGAATAGAACCCGGGACCACAGAGGCAGTCAATATGTATTTGTGTGATTCCGGAATGAATGTGTTCGTATATTTTTGCATGCAGCTTGCACGAGTGACTAATCAGTGTAATAGAGTCAACTGCCTGTCACGTACAAAAAAAAAATGTAACGTATGCACTAAAGGCTTTTATTCCGGGAATCATGGCTTTGAAAATTTCGCGTCTGTACGTTTTTTGACATTATTGGGCCAAAGTCAGTTCATATTACTGATTGGCGGCAAAAATACGTAAGGTACTTCTCTGGACGTACTCTTTGACAAGAAGTTCTGCCGCTACTAAGGATTCTAAGGCTATAAATCCGGGGTTCGTAATATCTGAACCCGGGGTCGGTTTACTGTTGCAATGGAACCCGAACGAGCCCAAATGCGAGTATCGTGTGATCCCGAGACTGGTAGCTTGTCAAAAATAATGAAATTTGAGTCACATCCAGTCCCGGGTTCTGTTGCAGCTCGAGAGATGACATTAAATTTGTATCGTCTGAACCCAAATTTATTTTCGAAAAATGTAAAATTTAATGTATTCTACATACATAAATCAGAAACTCCCGAAGAACATATCCAAAAACCATTGGGTTTAGAACAAGTTGTTTAGTATGGCGGGTATTATGCATAGTTTAAAGGAAAATGAATTCGGGTTCAGACGATAGAAATTTTATGTTACCTCTCGAGCAAATGACATTATTAGTGACTAGCAACCAGTAGTGGGATCACACGATACTCGCATTTGGGCTTGTTCGGGTTCCGTTGCAACTTCAAGCCGACCCCGGGTTCGGATACTACAAACCTCAAATTCGCAACGTTGTGGTGCGTGTTGCGGGGCGTAACTTGGAAACCGAAACATTACTGTTTGGGGGCAGAAATAGGTAAAGTGGCAGTACTTCTCTGGACGAACAAGGAGCTCGACTGCCACTACATAATTTTAATAGTAATCAGAAGTTTAACTATAAAGGAAATGAAAGTGATTTATGATTTATGGGCACGTCCTCTCGTTTCAATAATTTTGATGGGAGTGACGATGGATCGAACAAACGTAAGAATAGAGAATGAAAAGAGAATTCGAGAATGATTTGTGAAAAAATCTATTTCATTTTAAAAATAAGTGACCAGGAATCAGAAAAGAGGATGGTAAATAATTGCAACTTTTTTATGTAAGAAACGACCTCAAAAGTTCGTGGAAATACATATATTTGTCAAGTTTTACTGAAATCGGTTACCGGAATGTGCGCGAAACTGGATTCTTTGTTTGCCACCTTTAGAGATGGGATATTTTTCTCAAATTTAAATGGGACCAATGGATACCCTCTTTTCAACAAAAAAAGAATCTGGCACGGTATGCAAGAAGACGTCGGTTCGAATCCGACCGGATCGAAGGAATTTTTTCTGAGTGTTTTTTCTGAGTGTTCGATCTTTGTATTAATAATTATAACAAACTAGTGGAGTAATTTCACAAAAAATAATTGAATATATATATATATATATATATATAATAAAAATTTAATTAAAAAAGAATCATCAAAATCTGATGACCGTAGCAGGGAGATATGATTCCCCCATGATGCGACATTTTTTGCAGGTGCTTGTTAGCAAAACGTGTTCATCAATTTGCTGACAAGCGCCATTACATATTAATTTTCTTTTCGTTTTTACTGACATAGCCACTAAGAAAACTGTAACTAACCAATTTATGGATCACGTTGTCCGAAATAAAGATGTAAATAAATTAAATAAATAAAATCGGTTCACAGATGTCGGAGATATCGCGTAACACACATACAAAAAAATACAGACGATTTGAGAACCTCCTCCTTTTTTTTAAGTCGGTTAAAAAGTATCACGATGATGAAGGAGGTCAGCATCGACACAAAAATAAGTCCGCCTCGCTGACAAAATGATTATCGACTTCTTGGCATACTTTGAATAGTTCACGCAGGTTTCTGTTAAATCTGAACAACACTTGGTTGAAAATGTGGACAGATATAAGACATCGCATTTACAGGATCTAGCCTACCTAGCCTTGATGGTAAATCGGGTCTCCAGCCCAAGTTTCATGTAACACTCTTAGTTCTTTTCGTTGTCAAGTAATAACCTTGACTGATTATAACAGAAATACACTTGTACACCGTTCTGCACGATTTAATTTGGCATTTCCGCTTATAACGAACTGATGGTCTGCATTAGAAGTTCTTTGAAGTGATAGTGAAAATGTGAATAAATAATTTCTTTCTTGACATTTGCTAAGATGCTGCGTAAAATTTCCGAAGGTAAAGCTGAGTTACAACAGCGACAGATGCGTCCGAAACGAGTTTTAGAAATTTTATGTCTTTATTTTGAAGATAGGGGTTATTTGAAGCTATTTTACATCTCTATTTTGGATATAGGGGTTATTCGTAATAAGGTCATTTTATTATACGTAGAAATTTAAAGAAATACTTATAAGATTTTGGAAACATATTAACAAAAATAATAGCGTCAGTGGTGATTTTTCTCCTTTTTTATGATAACAGGTGACGAACAAGTCGTGCGCCTGGTGGTAAGCGACATACCTGACCATAACAGTTGCAGTGGCACTCAGTGCTTTAAATCGCAAAGATCTGAGGGGCACTGCCGCTGCGTCCGTCACCCTGAGACATATGTTGACAAGTCCCATGTGCCTATAATTTCACTATTTCAAAATATGTCTTAGATGCCTGGCATTGTAAGACCACGATCTCGTTCGATTCTTCCTTGAACCTGCAAGATGTGGAATGATCTTCCTCCAGTAGTATTTCCTTTGCACTATGACATGGGGTTCTTCAAAGTGTGTTTACAGGGCTCTTAGAGGCTGGCAACGCATAGGCAGCACATCTGATGTTGCAAATGTCCAAGGGCGATTATGACTACCTCCTATCAAGTGGCTCGTCTGCTCGTATGCCTCCTTGTTTACATTAAAAAAAAATATGTCCTGGTTTAAAATTCAATTTTGGTTTTAATTGAGCTTGATTTTTAAAATGAATTTGAAACAGGACGTAAATATTTTTAAACTGTCGTAAAAACCAAATGGTGCTCACCTGAAAAATTTCAAAATGCCGTTTACGCCGCATTCTACAATTCACCGTCGTCGGTGTATTGTAGAATGCAGCGTAAACGAAGTAAAAAAGTAAAGAAATTAATTATTATTATGCCAATAAATATAACTATAATCTTAAGTGCATTTGTTATTTTAGATATCGCTACGAGCTTTTTATAAGGAATAGATATAATATTAAAGCCCTCGTAGCAATGACTCCCGCATAAGGGAGTAGGCAGAGGCTGAAAAACAGCGCTGCATTGTACCATCGCCGTTTCAGCATAAGCTGAGTGAGTATAACATAAAAAAATGTTATTCTGAGAGGATAAATGATTTATTTCTTTAATTACATGCACATGGGACTTCTCACTTATGTTTCAGGGTGACGGGCGCAGTGGCACTGCCCTTCAGACCTTTACAATTTAAAGCTCTGAGTGCCACTGCAACTATCTTGGATAGACGTGTCGCTTACCTTCAGGCGCACGACTACTTTGTGCCGTCACTGAAGAATCGCAGACATAAGTTGAAAAGTCCCATGTGCCTGTAATTTTACCAGCACCTTTATCATACAAAACCGGAACGCAGTATCTATAAAGCGGCACGTGCGATCATAATGTCAAAAATGATTGTAAGATAAGATAAATTTATTTCAATATGACTTAATCTAATACAATTATAATGAAAACAATGTAATTGAAGATAAAATATTAAAATAAACAGTAATAAACAAAACAAAAAAAAAATCTAAATTATATAAAATAATCATGGTAAAATTAAACATTTTAATCTTAGTGCCTAATAGTGCAATTGCGATGCCTAAACTAAGTACATGTGTACCTGTATTTTAGGCATAATAGTGCATTTTTCATAACAAAGCTTAAAAAAAAAAGATTTTATAAATTTAACAAATAAAAGATAAGTAGTTATAAGTGGTTATAATTTATAAAAGATAAGTAGTTAAACATTACTTATTATATAAATATAAATTATGAAATAACTTCCAACAAGTCCTCGGTATCATTGTAGGTTTTACTCTTAAGCCAAAATTTGACGGTCTTTTTACATTCAGTTTTATTCATATGAAAATAATGCAAAGTAGAATTTATTTTAAAATAACGGAATGTGCCAAGGAAGCAGAAGAATCTATGTGAGTGTGCTGTGCGGAGTTGTGTACGAGATGAAAAGGGATCGTGTCGTCTTTGCTTAGTTACAGTCATGTAATCATATGGAGTAATTGAGTGCTTTTTCAAAATTATTTGCAGGATAAACAGTTGCCGAACAGATAGAACATCGCACTCGTTTAGTAATTTGTGGGTTGGGTAATCGAAAGGACGACAGTTGATCACTTTAAAAACAGTTAAAGCAATTTGAGAAATGTATATCATATAGTATACGTGTTCAATTTAGTTCAGTTGATATTAAAAAAAATCATTGATATAATATGTAATGTGCATATTGAATGCAGCGGTTTTCTTGTAAAATTTCAGGAGAGTTTTTTTTCTATCGTGAAAATTTTTAGGTAACGTGTTTTCACATCATATAGTAATCAGTGTATATTCTCAATTTTATGATATATTTTTTCCAATTTTTTTAAATCTGAGAGGAAATACGTCCTTAGAGGTAGGACGTATATGGGTAATCTGCATCTTTCTGTAAATTTAACGTCACAGAACACCTACAGCAATCTCAAATATCAATATATGACTCAGTATGAGTCACTGGAGAAACTTGCCGCTCTAATTTACAAGTATTTCGAGTTGGCAACCGGGATCGCACGCGAATGTCCGACGAGAGATTTTTATATGTATTTATTTATATAATAACATATGTAGAAACAGTTTATAGGACAGATTGCTTGTCTGAGATTACATAGGCATTAAGGTCGTTTGAGTATGTATGTAATATCAATTTCTCTTCTGATTAACCGTCGTAATGGTATTATTGCACAATGTTTACTTCTTCTATATTTACTTTTTTCTTATAATATCAAGTGACGGTCACAGTCAAAGTCAAAGTCAAAGATTATTTATTCCATAGGTAAAATAAATTTACACTTGAAAACGTCACATTTAAGCTACTGCTCGTTCACTACGCTGACCTCCCTGAGAAGAACGAGCAAGAAACTCTAGGGATTGCTCTTTTCAAATAAACTTAAATGCTATGGAATACACTTTGAATCAA
>NW_020653743.1:13004816-13027236 GCF_003589595.1 Hyposmocoma kahamanoa | reverse complement strand
TTATCAGTTGAATGACATAATTTGCACAAAGCTGCTATAATAAACTGTTATTCCTTTGTTTCCTGATTTTTTTAATTAAAGATGTTGAATGATTTCATTATTCAGTAAAGGTAGACTATTTAACGTAGGTTGGGGTTCCACCCTTATGTGGTGGTTATTCCTAGGGTTCGCACGAAGCGTTACGCCTCCACATTTATATGGCGAACGGCTATGGAGTGGAATTCCCTGCCTGTAGTCTTGTTTCCTGAATGGTGTAACTTGGATCTTTTAAAGCGAGAGTAAATGTGCATTATCTAGGTGTGCTTGCATCCATTCATCCACCCATCAGGTGACAAAGAGGTTAAATGCAAAAAAAAAATTCAACGAAATTTGCCCTGTGGAATCACAGTTAGGAAGTTGGTAATGTTTTCCATTTGGATGGCTGTGGTTATTTTTTGGGGAAGCAGTTGCCATCTCTTTGGTCACCGGAGGTTTCAACGAGGTGAAATAAAGGTTTCTTATTATTGGCAGAAATAGGTAAAGTGGCAGTACTTCCTTGAACGAACGAAGTCATTCACACTGTAGGTCTACTCTCTACTGCTACTAAACTACTTCAGCTTAAACTGAGACTCTTTTTGTCCTTGCCTTTTATCTACATAATAAATAACATTGTATTGGCAAGAAGACAAGTCCACCTTTGTGTACATTTTATATGATTAATATTTATTTCTTCTTGACGCGCCATCTCCTACCAAGGTCGCCTATCATTAAGGCTGTCTGTATTTTAGACACATCTGCACGGAATAAAGATCTTGTGCTCAGGTTGAACCATGTCCGGAGATTTTTAAGCCACGAAGTACGCCTTCTTCCAGGTGGTCGCTTTCCCTGTATCTTTCCTTGCATAATTAGTTGGAGAAGGTCGTATTTATCATTACGCATTATATGCCCAAAGTACGGTAGTTTGCGTTTTTTGACAGTACTCAAGGCCTTTAATTTCTTATTCACCATCTTCAATAAAAGAGTACTTTCATTGGATACACTATCCGTATACGATATTTTTAAAATTCTGCTGCAAACCCTCAATTCACAGGCTTCTAAACGGTTGCTCATATTATTGTTTTGAGTTAAGGTCCTGGACTCCACGCCATACAGAAGAACCGGAAACACGTAGCAACATGCCAAACGCACCCTGGTCGATCGTAGATCTTCAACCATCGATTGCAGAGTAGATGAATCAACTTTAGAAATGCGTTACGTGCTTGTTCTACCCCAGATTTGATCTCCACGCTAAGATCACATGATATTTCTTTAAAACTGTAAAACTGGTAGACAGCATTCGGAATAGTATACTGCACTTTAAAACACAAATCGGTGACGTTGGTCAATAATAAAAAACAAACCGAGGTCGGTCGTGGAATGACTTCTATTTGCCAAGTTTTATTCAAATCTGTTACCGGTAAGTGCGTGAAACCGGATTCATCCCCTACTTTTGTTGTGGATTATTTTCTTTCCAACAAAAAATAAATAAAAATCAAAAAACAATACAATCGAATTGAGTACTCCTCCTTTTTTGAAGTCGCTTATAGAGCTGGCAGTCTGAAAGGATTGGGCCGGACACGTCTGCCGCATGCAAGCGAGCTGCAGGTAAAGATCAGCACGGAGTGGATTCCACCAAGTGCAAGATGGAGACGTGGAAAACCCAGAAAGAGATGGCGAGACGAGTAAGATGCTTGTTTGAGATGTGACGGCTGAATATTGAAAAAAAAAAAAATGTATAAGTTTCTTTTGTTAATCGTTTGGTGCGAAACAGAAAACAGTAATTACAGATGATGTTATAGTTAAAATATATATTATTTAAGGCTACAATATTAACTTTTACCAATGATGTATCAATTTTAAGCACTTTGTAACTTTTAAAAATTAAGATTAACCTTGCCTATTTTGGTAATTAAAATTTTAAGACTCAACTCACACTGGCGCAGTCGAAGCGTCGCGTCGTTTTCAACTACAAAAAGGCGAAGGCGGCGAAGGCGGCGAAGGCGGCGAAGGCGGCGAAGGCGCGCATCGACCCGCGATTCCGTATTTGCATAACACATATTTGTACCTTAATAATGGAAAAATAGAGATGAATATGCTGTAGGCGAAAAACGTGACACGTCGCGACGCTTGGACTCTGCGCCAGTGTGACTTGAGCCTAACTGTACAAAGTTATTCTACGAAAAGCTTCGTATAATGGCACCTTACTATGAAACCATCAAACAATAAAATAAAAGAAATATGCCGTTGAAACATAAATTATTTATTGTTTTCTCTAAATTCTTAACAATGCCATTTATAACATAGGAAAAGAACTTAAATTTACAACGCGACTAATAAATCGCTCGACTAAATAGTTGTATTGTAAACTCGTGCGCAGTTATTGCGTGATTTAACCCTGCCTGCTCCATTCCGTCATCGGTTAATCAGAAGCGACGAATGATTTCAGATTTAAACTGTACATTTTTCAAGTCGGTACAGAGCGTTCTGCTTCTACGTCATGTGTTTTTTTCCCCAACTCTTTTATGTCCCAACACTTATCAATACAAGCTCCATGTGCCTGTAGCATCGAGTATATAATCAGAAATAGATACGAAATGTCATTTAATTTGTTTGAAAACTATTCTGCCATATCATTACTGTGACAACTGCGCTCCGATTGGCTAGCTAATCGACTAGCAGATACCACAAAACTGCAATGTCTTTGTATTGTAGCTCGATGGCTAGCCACTGACAGCCACGAGTATTAACTTTTAGCAGAATACTAAACGTACAAAATCCTGCCACTGTCACTCTATCGACCATCGAGTATATAACCAGAAATAGAGACGAAATGTAATTTAATTTTTTTGTTCGAAAAATATTCTGCAAATCAAATCATTGCGGTGACAACTGCGCTTCTATTGGCCAGCCCGAATTGGAAAGACTTGACGGGTGTCGTCAATTGTTTCATTTCAAATCGACTTGATTAACTTGATCTTTGTTACAATGGACGAAAATTGCAAAATTACATATTTAATATTTAATTACCAATGTGATTCAGTTTGTTTTGTAATCAGATGTTTTGCTGTTTTTCCCACACCACCGAATAGAACAGCACGGCATTGTTAGAGATATTATTTTTATTACAATTAATACAGAATATTTTTATGTTACCAGGAATATATGTCCCTTATTTCATCTCTATTTCTGGTTATATACTCGATGGTTTCTGCCAACAAGCCAACAACGTCAAAAGGGCTCAGGAATTATATCTAATGCGAAATTGCCAACGTTTCGGCCGATATGTGTGGAAGAGTGGTGGAAAACTGGCCCCAAAGAATTGAGCGCTGCAAACGTACTCTCGGTGGTCATATGAACGAAATCGATTCCATTTTTAAATATAACATGTGTACTTCACCTGGTAAAATGACGATGATAGATGAATATGGAGGCATAGCCTAAATTAACCTTAAAACTAGCGTGTCCATAAGCTTCACCTTAACCTACATTATGAATCTATTTTTCGATTTTCATTTAAAGGAGCGAATTTTTATATATTTAATATTAAAAAGTACTAGTTTTCCTAACCTTAAACTGTCTAATACCCGAACAAACTTATAGGGCGCATTATGCGCGGGCGCAGCGGGGTGTGCGGGCGCGCGGGTCTTGGCGTCTTCCCCTTTCACAGTGCTGAAGCGGCTACGAGCGGGTAGATCCATACGTCGAAATCGCAAACAGGCACTATTTGCTAGACCTAGCGCTGTGAAAGGTTCGAGCGGACCGAGTCACACGTACACGCACCCGTGCTTGCCGCCACTTTGAATAAGGCCATGGAATTTATTGTATATTGGAAAAAAATACAAAACAAATACCTGCGCTTTTAGTAGAGAAGCTCTTTCGCCTAGTTCTGCTCTCCGAAAATTTTTCCTTAAAAATAAGCAACTCACACATCTGGCAACACTCAGCATTTTAATTATATAATAAACTGCAATCCGTCACTTTTCGTCGCCATTACCCGAACCGGAAATGCAACGTAATTACAAATTTTTCATTCAAAATAAACTTCTGCTTTGATGGGTTCTAGACTATTATCAAAAATGTAGTTTTAATTAATGGAGAATAATTAAAAACATGATATGCTGGACATGCTAAGTAAGATGAGGGGCAGTAATGGTCACCATTATTTCAGCTCGATATCTCATTTATACTGTTGTTTTATTGAAATTCAAAAATGTTATGTCTTTATTGAAAAATCCGTTTCATTTCCAGTAAGAGCGATCACACATAGCGACATTTAGGAGCGATGCAAACGCGATGCAAATGCGATGCAGATACGATGCAGTAGTGTAACCTAGGGCGTAGCTTAGGATGCGTAGTCAGAGGTACTTTATAAATATAAACTGGGATTAACTTCATAACTTGATATTTATTGTATTTTTTCACATATTTATATTTTGAGGCTACTTCTTGATCTCTCAAGATGTTCTTTTTTTCTAACCTATTTTTTCAAACACATTTTAAATACAAAACTATATTCACTCAGCCAGTAGTTCTACTCATATAGTAGAGCCTAGACTACATCCCTCTCCCTCACAACTGAAGGGGTGAACATCCCTAGCTGGTGCCCTACCTATGATAGGCAACTTACATAAGTGATCGGCCTTTACTATAGGCTAGCCACACACTGCTCGGAAGCTACTACCTTACCAACAAGTAAACCACCGAGGAGGCTATGGCTTTAGTCCGCCAAAAACCTTCTAAAAGGACAGACCATGACCACATCCTAATCAAACAATCAATCAATTACTCGTCAGCTATCCTAGCTATTTAGGTAACCTGTCTAAATCCTAACTCTTTATTTAAGCTACCCTAGCTTGGCTGAATGTTCCTAACAAATTCTTAAACATCACTACTAGAACTTCCTAAATGCATCACAAAACTATCTTCAACGTGCACGCTGTTACGACGACGACACAGGCTTGAGCATCCATCGGACGATCAATGGGTAACATCAATATTGATCTCCCAGCTACCTTAGTCCTCATCCTGCAGCTATCCACGTTCCATCAGCTTTTCTCACTTTCTTTAAATAAACCAGAACAAACACACAAATAACCCTAACAACATTTCCTAACATACATATGGAATGGGGGTATACCATATGAAGGATTCCTAGCGATGCAATCGCTAATCGTCTACATTTACACACACAGTGCAGTGATGCAAATGCGCAACTGCATCGATATAAACGCGTTATTGCATCGCTACACATGGGATTTATAGGCGATTGCATCGCGCGTTTGCATCGATGCAATCAATGACAAATTCAATAAAACAATGTCGTGACTTGTCGAAACTAGCTTTTCTTGATAGTCGTCTTCACAAAGTCAAAAAATCATTTAAGGGGCAATGTATACGCTTCTATAACAAGATTCCGGTTGATATACAAAATTTGCCTTTCACGAGGTTTAAAACTATAGTGAAACAAAAACTTTATACTAAAGGTTATTATACAACTTCTGCGTACTTGGATGACAAAAATCCGTGGTAGTAACCCGTTTAGCTCATGGAGGTAGTCTCGATCTCTGATGTTTCAAATTAAAAAAAAATATTGTAAATGTTATTTACAAAGAGCAACCCCTAGAGTTTCTTGCTCATTCTTCTCAGGGGAATCTGCCTTACGAATGAGCGGTAGAGTTTAACCAATGTGACGATTTCAAGTGTAATAATGCTTACCTATGAAATAAAGATTATTTTGAATTTTGTAAATACTTTACCAATTAATAATCTGAGTCTTTATCGATGCTACATTTACTGGTATATAACTGCCTTCGTGTCCGAACGGTTACCACGTTGGACTGCTACGCAGGAGTCCCGGGTTCGATTCCTGGCCTGGGAGAAATATTTGTATTGTTTACATTTATTACTCTCGTGAGTTTGGGTGTAATTTGTAACATTTTTACATTGACTTTACAGTACATTTATGAAAAATGTTATTTATGTTAAGAAAAATATTAATTGTTTTTATGAAAAGTAGTGCAGAACGTAACATTAACATAAAGAATAAAAATACTAAACTAAACAACTAAACTAGTTGTTCTTGACAGTGGACTTCATGTCTTAAATTCATTTAAAGGTCAATGCGTAACGCTTACATTTGCCATTTTCGAGGTTTAAAACTATTATGATACAAAAACTTTATACTAAAGGTTATTATTATACAACTTCTGCGTATTTGGATGACAAAAATCCGTCGAAGCGACCCGTTTCGCTTTTATCAGGTATTCTCAATATGAGATGTTTTAAACATTAAATATTGTAATGATAAATGTATATTTACAAAAAGTTTCTTGCTCATTCTTCTCAGGGAAATCTGCCTTACGAATGAGCTGTAGAGTTCAATATGACGATTTCAAGTGTTAATTTGCTTACTTATGAAATAAAGATTATTTCACTTGACTTGACTTGTGGTTGTCTATGTGTGTGTCCATGGTACTCGCGATACAGGGTTTCCCTAGTGAGATGCTATGAGGTTAAAAAAATATTGGTTATAGCACACTCCGGACACTCCATACAACGGTCGAAAGTTATTTACCTATTACTACTTCATACAGTCAAGCACTATCTGCACACGCGCAAATGTGTGCGTGAAGTGGCAGGCTTACCCATCATATTCTCGTATCTATTACATAGTAAGAGCGGCGACTTAGCGAAAATTCTAACGCGAATCAGTTATCTAAAATTCTATTAATAGAATCCTAATAATTACACATGTTTATTAGGTATCTATATTATATATTACTCTGCACTATATTAATGATAAAAACAATAACAAAATGAGTCTCAGACATAAGTTTTTTTTACTTACTTCGTTTTATCTTTCGGAAAATGATGATAAACTACTGTACACAGCACAATTCACGACCATTATAAATAGTAACGTCAATGATGTTATATATTAACGTATAAGTTTCGTAATGAGTAAATGAAAACTATATTCAAATATCAAAGCCTTGTCAGTCAATATGACCGTCAATGTGCGGGGCATGGTGCGGTATCTAAAGCTAGGGAGGGGCGGAGAGAATCCGTTCTCGTTACTTTTTATTCTCTGGTTATAGGTACGTGGCATTAACCACAATCTCACACGATGATAAGTGGTACTTGTCCCATTATATATATTAAACAGAAATTATTTCATTGCTCTAGGGACTTGGAAGACGTGACACTTTATTAATTGAGAGTAAGTAATAAACGAGCTGTAAGACATTCCAGCGACTTTGATGCCAAGCTTTTGCAATTTGTGGTCAATTTTAAATATAGTATTCTCTATTTCGCAAACTTCACATACATTAATAATATAATTGTATCTTAGCGTAGGTATAATAAAACCACATGATTCATATGTCGAAAGTTCTTTTATAACATGAAAGTTACATAATGTTAACTATGTGACATATAATCCTTTATCTACACACGTCATATTACATGCTCTCTGTGATGTGTTCAGGAACAGCATGTTACGGCTGGCGAAATGGCGGCAACTAAAAACTTTTCTCACGCATGTCACACAACCGTAGTATTAATGTTTTTATTCATAGATAAACTAGAATCGGCCCAACTATTATATCGTTCGATATCAAGTGAGGGTGCGTTCCCACTATGTCGTGGCGACGGATTGTCGTGCAGTTTACAGTGTCGTGCCTTGTATTTTTAAATGAAGTTGTTCACATATAGCACGACACGATTAACTGTCGTTCACGATTTTTTATCGTTACAACGACGAAATGACGTCACAGTGGGAACAGGTAGAACGACAGTCGCCAGACGATAAAAAAACGTCACGATAAAAACGTGACGACAGATTGCCGCAGCTCCTATTGTCGTTACGTTTTATTTATCGCTGTCCGCACGTATTCTGCTCCCCGCGCCCTCTGCTCGCTTTGCAGTAGCGTTGTTGGGTCGTAGCCAGAGTTGGGCAAGGAGGCTGTCGTGAAACGATAAATTGTCGTCACCATCTAGTGGGAACAGCTAGTCACGACAGTCGTTCAGCGATAAAAAATCGTCTACGACAGATAGTCGTGACATGGGAACAGGCTAGTCACGACAGTCGTCTAACGATAACAAAACGTGACGACATAGTGGGAACGCGCCCTAGCGTTTGAAATTGTCGAAATTGTTTGCTATTGACATTTCATTTCGAATAAAACTTAATCTCGACTGATATTAGAATTGAGGTTCAATCAAATTGTTTTGTTTTTCAGAGATGTTCGAAATTTGAATGTAATAATAACATCGAATTCGATGTTATTATGAAGCAATAATAACATTGTCACAGATAAGAAATTTGTCTGGGATCGATTCTCAATGTACACTTTTTTAAATAAAGGTCATTTTTTAAAGTGATATATTTGTTAATTGTTCCGTCTATATTAGTTGTTCTGCGGATAAATTATAATTGAACTGCATTCAAGGTAACACTATTATGTTTAAGTATAGTAATTAAGTATTTGGTATTCAAAAATAATATTTGATCCTCTTTTTCATTATTGAATTTTTCTTTTAACGATTGACATTTATAACCAGTACATCTTTTGACGTTAATCTTCTAATAAATCTTGGTTGCGCCGTCCATTTAAAATTTTATTTTTAATGCTCCTTCGTCTTAGTTTTGAGGCCTAACATAAAACTATCAAAGTTAATTTATAGGAATCAAATATTTTTCGCGTAGCTCTGAACTGATTAAAATATCAATTCTTTTAATTTATTTTATGTCTCGAGTAAGGGGATCAAACATTAAAAAAGATGACCGTTTAGATTTTTTGTCTGCTGCTTTTGCAATTTTAAAAGGATCATTTAAATACATGACATTTTTAAGTCTAGATTAACCTTCCAGTGGTCGCACCCTTGCGCTGAACATAAGCAGTCGCGTGCGGTCTGTGAGACCGCAATTTTACGCGTTCAGTTTCAGAAGACAAACGAATATTTTCTAGACGTTGTGTAGCACATGATAAAGAAAGTCTTTTATCTATATAAATGAAAATAAAAAAAACATTATTTACTTATTTTACCAAAACCGCAACCGTTTATTGTTTACAGTTTTTGTAAAATAACACAATAAGGTCGCTGCGGTCTTTGAGACCGCGCGCGACCGCTGGAAGGTTAATTAATACCTTTTGAATGCGCGAAAACAACACTGTTTGATAGATTATTATGGAACAGCTGGTTTTTTACTATTTAAAAGGGAATCCCTATAATAAAATTTGTTTGGTTTCATGTCTTCAAAGTGTTAGAGAATAAATTAGGACCCAATACTCCCAAGAATAAAATTACAAAATTCGCAATGTAAAATCTTTGGGTCAGTTTCCCAAAGATAAAAAATAAAATAAAATAAAAAAAATAACATAGGAAATAAAAGTAATATATCATTTTTCATATCAAATACAATTTCGTTGTAGTTAGCACCAGTCATGTGGGTAATACCATCAATGTAATGAATAATTTCAAGCAGTAGTAGAGCTCCTTGTGACAGAGTTCGTCCAGGAAAGTACTGCCATTTTAACCTATTTCTGAGTTCCGGTTTTGAATGGTAAGGGTGCAGGTTAAATTAGAGGCATATCGGAATTGTCAACTTATGTCTAGTATCCCTCAGACCTTTGCGATTCAAAGCTCTGAGTGGCCCTGCAGCTGCTATGGATAGGCGTGTTGCTTATTGTTACTTGGTATTGTAAAAAAATAAAAAAGACGACAAGTTAACTTAAATAAACAATTAAAATGAACTAACCAAAGGCAAGGATAAATTTAGGCAAAGATCAAAAGAAATATATAGAAGTGTAATCTCGGAAATCGACGGCAAATTTGAAGTGGAAAAAAATAGCATATTCAAATGTCAAATGATGTAACCGTAAATTCCCGTTGAAAAAAAAATTGTTTTCCGCTGCCAACACGTCCGATGCATCATTAACCTCCTATCATTGTCACATAATTTGGAATCAACGCAGTATGTCTTCTTCTTTCATTCGTCTCTATCACCTTATTGTCGTTCACTACTTTCATAAACATCCCATCGTTTACTTATTGACTTTTTCGACTGCGCATATTTTGAATTGAAGATTTAAAATTTTGTTTTTTTTTTCCAAATTATTCATAAAAGTAATTGCTATCATTTTGTTATTATACCCTGTATTAATATAGGGTGTTGACACCAAACACTGGGCTCTAGCATTGTATAGGAATGGCACTTGAATACTTACTAGGGTTATCGCAGTATAAATCAGAGGGGCAGTGCTTACGCGTCCGTCACGCTAAGCGTGTTTACGCACAGTATTCTATTACCCTTTTATCCTATTATCCTATACCTAGAGAAAGAATGCTCCCTGTGACATTTCGGACCGTCACTTCTCGGATTCGGAACTAATAGTCTGTAGTCTGTGAAACCCGTACCATTCAAAATTCTCACAGATAAGGTGGCAGTCACAGACCAAGTGACAGTACATCCCTGGACGAACTCTTTTACAAGGAGCTTTAGTGCTATTACAACTTACTTACATTTTATAATAGTCTGCCATTATTGTGATTTCTGTGTTTTGTGGAGCAACGACTTTTTCTTTATTATTTATTGAAAATAATAATAGTGTATTCGGCCTCAAAAAACACTTTTCGGGAACCTTCTCTGTGATACTTGGTGATATCGCTAAAGTTAGAACAGTTTGTTCTGACGCCACATCTTCGACACGTCTCATATACGCCAAGAGTTGTTTAAAAATGTATCACAGTGTCACATTAGAAATGCCGCATATGTTTCGCAATATATTATAACGTCTACTGCTCGTAATAAAGCGCCATTTAAAATATCACCTGCAAACTTATAGATGAAAGTTTGTCTGAATGTGATTGAGGTATATTTGCCAAGTTTGATATTTAACTTTTAAATTCAACTCTATATCCAAATATCTAAGATTTACAAGAAGCGTTGCAACATTTTATATATACGGCCTTGGTAAGTTTTCTTCGTGCAGATTGACGGTCTCCTAGCTTGAGTGGCTTACAGACCTGAGAGATGGCGACAGGGTGTCGCCATCTCTCAGGTCCCGGGAATCGAATCCCGGCCCTGTCAATGTAACTGAAATGAAATCAATGAAAACTATTCTATGTTGTTTCGGGTCTTTCGGGTCGGGTGATTGTGGTACCATCGTTGTTTCCGATTTACATAAAACAAGTGCTTTAATAACATACTTTAGAATCAGAGCAACGTAAGTGATATTGTCTAATATGTATTTTTTTTACTGGTCCCGTCACCTTCAGGCATAATTTGACAAGTCCCGTGTGCCTGTAATTTCACCAGTACCCTTATCCTTAAAAACCGTAACACAATAACGTTCACATCACTGCTTGGCGACAGAAATAGGTAAGGTGGCAGTACTTCCTTGGACAAACTCTTTCACAAGGGGCTCTACTTTTTTATTTATTTACCTATTCATTCCTTCAACTGACACTGCGACTGGCATCTCCGGGACTAGCCCGGAGACCTAGTGAGCGTTGAGTGTAGCTCGTTTTCTTCACTGCAGCAGTACATCTGACGTACCTGCGATTTATACTATATAATTATATTTTTTTATATTTACGCCTTTCTTTAAGGTATTTACTAATCTGATTTTATTTGTTACTAGTTTATGTTTTTTCAAGTGATATACGAATAGTTATTTTATTGAATCTAAGAAAATACATAGGCCTCCCCCAAAGATTTCCAGACTATGTGGTCGGACGCGATGTGCATCCATCTAGGAGGGGGTCTTCCCAATGAATGCCTTCCGCATTTTATTGAATATAAAAAAATTTTTAGAACTATGATATTGATATATTTTTTGTAAAAATATTACACTTGTTATTAAAATTGGCACAAAAATCGAACAAACTCAGAGAAATAATCCTCTGCTTTGGCTACGTCGAACCAGCGACGTTTTTGCCAAACCGGCGCTATCGTTCTCCCAACTGAGCTACAGAAGATGTTCGCAGACCTAAGGAATTTCTTTATGTACCGCTTACATACATATGTATCTCATGTATTCGATCTGTCTAAGGCCGTTTAGCTACAAGAATAGCTATAATTGACCAACCAATCATGTTTTTTTTGTCATACCAAGTGATGAGACGAACAAGTCGTATGCCTGGTGGCAAGCGACACGTCTGTTCATAACAGTTACAGTGCCGCTAAGAGCTATGAATCGTAAACATCGGAGGTGCACTGCCACTGCGTCGTCACCCCGAGACATACGATGACATGTCCCATGTGCCTGTAATTTCACCAGCACCCTTTCCCTTCAAAAACAGAACGTAGTTATGTAAGCATTAATAGATGAAGATCAAAAGAAATAGGTGAGGTGGCAGTACTTCCCAGGAGCTCTACTGCAGCGCTCCATCTCCACGCAGCCTAAACAAAATAACGAAATGCTATTGGTCGCTAAAACACCACTCCTCTCCGCATAATTTTTTTGTTCAAATGTTTCAATGCAAAAATTTATCTCCCTACAGCCAAATAAAAAGCCATAAAATTAAATCGCCCAGTCATATCTACGGTAACTCTATAACTATTACCCGACCAGTCTAGTACACATGTCAATACGTCGTAAATAACCTAAAATAGAACGAATCTCCTTCAAAATAACATCGCAAGTTGTTGACCGTTTAACAACTCGGACTGCGTTGAAAGTACAATAATATACAAAAATACACTAAACTCAGTTTGCCATATGGTGTTTGTTAACATTCACATTTCAATTACGACCTTTTAGCTCTTAAGTGTATTGAACCTGTAAATATTTGTTATAGGATGTTTCAATCAATGTCAGTGCTTTTTTTTAAGAAATTTGTAATGTGCATTATGTTTTTATTGTAAATATTTTTTGCATTAGTTCGACATGAGAGGAAATATGTTAAAAACGCGTTTTTATTGTGAATATATACCTGTATATTCTATAAATTCTTACTTATACACATGCGGTGCGTACCGCTAGTCGCCTTTCGCCCGTTATCCAGTGCGGTTCTCTGGAGATTTCTGTAGAAACAAAAAAAAATATTTTTTTAAATTCGAAGTGTAAAAGTGAAGTGTTCAGTGTTCGAATTTTGAAATACGGTTGGTGTTTAAACAAAAAATGGCGTCTGTACGGGATTTTACCAAATTATTTAAACTCTTTTTACACAATTACACTGCACATAAATAAGACTTAATTAATAATAATAAATAATAATAACAAAGTAAAAGTGTCACTGAAGTGTAGGAGTGATACGAAATTGGCTACGAGTTATTAGCTACGCCACAATAGCGCTACGGCAGTCCATTGTCATTCTTAAAAAAATTGTTTTCCTGCTGTTTTCTAAGTTTCAAATATGTTTTAATTTTAGAATTATTGACTTTTTTAACACCAAACCGATAAAGTGACTAAAACAAAATTCGTTCTGAAATAATTTTGTTGATAATACTTTTTTTTCAATTCTAAATCTTTTCAAACCTATTGCGACAAACGTTTTTTATATTAATTTGTAAAACGACAGAGAGGTTACCATGGATTTCTTTTACAAAAAATCGATCAGTTGAACTACACAGGCCTTTATATTCCGTTACGCAAATTCAAAGCGATTACATAAGATACGTATATAGTGCGGTGGTAGGCTAGTGGAAGAACGTTTGCTTCTGGAGAGAGGACAACGGGTTCAAATCCTTGTGGCAGCATATACCTACGATTTTAATGTTTAAGTCATGAACCTGTTATACTTCCCAATGCTGGGCACGGGTCAGGCCGCCAGGCTAACACAATTTCAAGGGTTGGAAGACTACATCTACATGTTGCATCATAAGCTGTGGTAGCCTAGTGGTTAACCTACTGCCTATCAAGTAGAGACCTTGGGTTGGAATCCAGGCTCGCACTTCTGGTTTTCTCTGAACTTATGTGCGAAATTTAAATTTGAAATTTACCATGAGCTTTTCGGTGAAGGCTCACAACCCTCGGCAAACGTGTTAAGTCAACCCGAAGCCAGAGTCGCGGTCTATGAACCCTCGCCTGAGAGGAAACCCGTGCCCAACTATAGACCTCTAAATGGGGTGGTGATGATAATGCTGAATCACGATGTTTTCCTTCCTTTGAAAGGTACAAATCGACTCATCCGAAGAATAGAGTCCGATGTGATTATACAGCGAAAAGATGATAAAACATAATGTCGTTATTCAAAAGGTTTATCTAAAGGTGTTTTCAGTTTTTTTTTTATATATTTAATATTTCGTTTCCGATGTATAAAATCGAACAACAGTCGAAACGAAAAGTACAATGTCCTGAAATAAGCAGCATCTGGCACATAGGTCTTTGTTCTACGGATGAGTCGAAATGTGAGCAATTTAGACATTACAGTTATAGGTATACACGGTAGCACAGCAAGCACATATTGATGAATCTTGTTTCGTTGTATTGAAGGCGATATTCGACCAAAAGTTTTTTTATAATATCAAGTGACGGGACGAACAAGTTGTGTGCCTGATGGTACAACACGCCTGTCCATAACAGTTGCAGTGCCACGCCAGAGCTTTAAATCGCAAAGAACTCAGGGGCACTGCCACTGCAATTTCACCAGGATTTTTTTCCCACTGGATTACCACCGCTCCATGTTACATTATTCGTGTATTAATTTCAAAATGCTATACTAGATACCAACAACATTCTATTCGCCATCTTTAATTTGGCGCACCCATTTCAGTACTATTTATTTAGAAAATCACATAACTGTCAACGCCGGTGCAAATAATCCACAATTTATTATGTTTGTTTTATATAAAGATCATTTCAAATGTTTAGAATATGTTTTCAGCGGTGTATTTTTAACGGGTAATGTGGTGGTTTTAACTTCGGCTCGTCGGTTTCGAATTTTATGTGTTTTTATTTCTGAAGTTTTTTACGCTATTACAAGGAATACAAAATGAAGAGTCGCGATTATCTACGTCAGTAAGTTTTTCTATGAAATAAATTAATATTTCGTTAGTTTTACTGCATAACCGGTAGTTCCTTGGTGTAATAACTCTATATTTGAAAAATAATCACTTTTCATGATAGAGGTTTGAAAATTGTACGAATTATATTGATGTTCAAAAATCATTGGTATATGTAAAGTACCATTATCATTGGTATATAGTCATTGGTATATGTACCTATTGAATACAGCGGTTTTCTTGAAAAATTTTGAGGTAAGTTTTGATATTTTACTTCTATTGTGATTTTAGAAATCGTGTTTACACACCATATACTAATCAGGGTATATCCTTAATTTTACTATATATTATTTTCGACACTTTCACTGTAATGTGGAATCAAACAAAGCCATTTGAGATTATATCGAGTCTTAAGAAACTTGTGCATAGGTTGCCGTCTATTTAATACCTTTTGGTTAAAGAAAGTATTTTAGTACATCAACTACATTTATAATTAAATACAAATTTAATGAATGAATAAGTCGTGGTAGACTAATTGTTTAAATGTCCGGTACGTTGGTTATGACAAGGAAGATTTCCATCTGTCCTGTTCTCTCTTTTCATTAAAAGTAGTAAAAAGTCTGTTAAAAATGAAATAAAAAAATATTTGTTAGATACAACGTAGGTAAATATTGAAAAAACTGTAATGTTGTTAACTGAATGTAATGTTTATATGTCTGTAATATTAAGCGTAGCAGCCAAACTCTCCCGATAAACTTTTATGAAGTTTGGGAGAGCCTTATCTTATTTGTAAAAATGTCATTCAAACACTAAAACGTTGTTTACTTTTAAAAAACGATGTAAGCAATAGCCCCCGATTAAAACGCCTAGCTGCTCAAAATTTTAAATTTTAGGTTCATTGTATAAAAAAATATAGCACGGACAGCCAGTAAAAATTAACTTAATACAAGTTATTATTTAAGGTAGTTTTTTTGGTGTACAATTCGCATATTAGCTTGGTGCAGCAAGCGAACAGCTAGCTACAGATGAAGACGAAAATCAGCAATGCTGTCTTTAACCAGTTGTCAACATCACTCAGTTGTTTTTTCTGGCAGCAGTAGAGCTCTTTGTGAGAGAGTTCGTCCAGGGTAGTACTGCCATCTTACTTATTTCTGCCGTCAAGCAGTAATGTCAGCATTACTGTGTACCGGTTTTGAAGGAGGTTCTGGAGAAATTACAGGCACTGATTGACTGTTTTAAAGCTCTGAGTGGCACTGTAGCGTAAATTACTTCACAATTTTGTATAACAAATTGTACAGAGCCCCTAGCGGCCACAAGAAGACTCAACATTCTGTTTACGAAATTTCGCGACCAAAAGTCGCTAGTGATAACTGTTACTATTATCTCATGGTACCCTGAAGATTCATTTTTTATAAATAGCGCCTAAATTTTATTATAAAGAGCAATTATTTCAACGGTTGGTTTTGCTATTCTCCAATTCAAGGCGTTTTTCTCCGCCAAAATACTTCGAGTAGTGAGAACCGATTTTTATTATCTCCTGTGTCAAGTCCCGTACAGTGGCGAACTAGGGGATGAATCCGGGTTTGCGCACTTTCCGGTAACCGTTTTCAATAAATCTTGGTAATTATATGTAATTCCACGTACTTTTGAGGTCGGTTTTTTTAGTACTCTGTACTGAGATTATTATTTTATTTATTGTTATGGTTCACAAATCTTTCACTTGGGTTTTTCGCTTGCTTGCGTTGGCTGGGTAAACGGCGTAGAAATCTGCCTTCCGTGCAAAGGCGTTCACGAGTCTTCAGCTTTGCGTTGTCGACACTTTCGAACCAGCTGCTGCTCTGTGATTGGCCAGTGGTGCTGTCTTCCGCAAACGTTCCTTGTTGCTTGCGTGGAAATATCGTGCTTGCTAGATATCAAACTCATGCAAAAGAAATCCAACGGAAAGCAAGCGGCCGGCGCAAGCGAGCGACTCGTGAACTGCCCTACCTGCGCGTACGCGACAGATCTTTGCGTATGTGCAAGTCAAAGACTCGTGAACTGGCTTAATTTTATAAGTATTTTTTCTGAGTTTGCTTTTAAAAGTGTACTTGGCATCGGCACGGGAACGCGATATGCTTGCATGACGATGGGCGGTGAATGCTTGAGATATTGTGAGATGATGGACACTAGCTAATTGAGTGTTTTAGTATAATGTACACATTTGCTGGGTTAATTAGTTTAGTTTAATGGTAGATTAGTTTAACCACTATTATTATTACCAGAGATAGGTAGTGTATATTTAACTGAATTTCAAGAAAATAATACATATAGAGTGGTTGTATTGAATTGTAGTGCATGTAGAAGAAACTTCTAGTAATTGTAAGTAAAAATAAAGCTAAATGTTTTCTACGTGTTCGATCTAGAGATGGGGTTTTACCCGATAAATATCCATCTAAGTATAAATATCCGATAAATATCTGTTTTTACTGAGTATTTATCTTAAAACAAGGATTATTATTGTTTTGTGTTTTTTATAACAAAATTCATTAGAATTAGTTTTTTATTAAATAATTATGTTTTTGCAATTCTTTTATGTAACAATTCTGTTCTACCTACGTTTTTCGAGTCGAGTGGTATAAAAAATTCGATTGACAGAACCTTGAGCTGACCTATCCTGCGATAATAAACTGCGACCAAACTTTATGGTCCTGAGGTCTACTGCGTACTAAATATTGTCGTGTTTGGACTTCAAATAGCCTAAGGATTCTCTTTCTTATTTCACACACAAAATCTATTAATTAAAACACATGGTATGAAAAATAAATGTTTATAATTGTGTAGGTACACACAGTGTTTTAAAAATATACTTTGTTTTACTAAATATAAATAATAAACTACGATTAAACATATTTATCCACGTCTTTGGATAAATATCGAGTAAAAATGGGTATTTATCCTAAGTTTTTATCCCAATGATATTTATCCATGACCCATCTGCAGTTCGATCTTTGTTGTTAATAATTATAACAAACTAGTGAAACAATTTCACGAAAAATAATTGATTATCGTTGTAGTAAAACTCGTAACGTTCAATAAAAACTTGAAAATTACAATGATTAAAACGACATCTCTAGGCTAGCGATGGTAGCTGTAAAGGTACCTCTCTGAGTGCAGAAATATTTTTGTCACAGATGGCGCTACGTCATAAAAAATCTTTAAAAACCAAAAATAAAGATGTACAACTAGCACATAGTGGCCTAGTTGGCATTGCGTCTGACACGATTTGCTAGAAGACGTCGGTTCGAATCCGGAATCTTTGTTATTAATAATTACAAAAATTAAACCATTTCATTACCATCATTGACCAATTTATACGTTCCACTGCGGGGCACGAGTCTTCTCTCAGGCGAGGGCTCAGACCATCCATTGTCCGCCACGCTGACCCAACGCGTGATAAATTTTGTGAACCTTTTTCGACATGCAGGTTTCAACAGGATGTTTTCCTTCACTGAAAAGGTCATGGTAAATTTCAAATTATATTTCACACATGCGTACGTAAGGAAACGAGTTAGGCTAGTTTTGTTACGAGCTCACGTCAATGAATCGCGGTGTACGGATAAACCCACTCAGGTTTTTGTTGTACCACTATTTAATTTATAAGTTTTCTTTTTGTAAAAATTTAAAAAAAGAAGAAAAACCTAAAATCCGAGAAACTCAGAAGTGCGAGTCCGGGTTCGAACCCACGGCCTTTGCTTGAGAGGCTGTAGGTCAAACCAATAAGCTATCACGGCTTCAAAAACTATTACGTATTATAGTCCATTTGTTTATTAGGTACTTAACTAAAGGTAAACAATCTTGAGATGTCTATTTATTGAAATATACATTTATAAGATGATTTTTACTTACCTTCAAATACAAAATACAAATACTAGGCTTCATATGAAATTGCATGCCTATTTTTATACCTATTGATTTGTAAAGAATATGTTTCAATAAAAAGATGTATCAAGATTGTTTACATTTAGTTAAGTGCCTAAACAAATGGATTATAAAACTTTTTATAATTTTCTAATCATTCTGGGATTTCAGAGGGAGGTATTATCCACTCTCATGAGTATTATATAAAGTTTAGGTAAATATACTCTGTTTACACCGTTTTCTGGTTGTTATAGTATTTCGGTATTCATTGTAAACATATTTACAATTAATAAATAATTGAAGACGTTTACCACGTGTTGATGGAATGTGTTCAGACCGAGATACAACAGACTGGTTACTGTAATGGTGGCACGTCACGTGGCTATTTGAATTTGCGTATTTTATAAATTTGGCAAACGGTCACCATGTGTAGATAGCATGTGTAATAAAGTATTAGCGAGTGCATACATACAGGCACACAGGCACATAAACACACACACAAACACGCACACACACATGCACATACACACACACACACATAAACACACACACACGCACGCACGCACACGCACAAAATAGTTGTTTAATATATAGTTTATAATGTCTAGTCAAATGAAGTAATAATTTATTCCATAGGTAAAATAAATTGAATTTACTAAGTTACTTTTTAAAAATTAAATGCTATGAAAAACACTTTTAATCAAATTTGTGTGGAATCTAGAGCCATGTCGTCTTTCCATACATTTGTATCTAACAAGTAATCTTCAATTTTGTAATATGACTTACTCTGACCGGTGGTTAACACCGGTGGCCATTTCTCTCTGTCTTCCAAGAATGTGTGCAGTGTAACGTTTTACATTGTTTTTATTTAATAAAAAACAATATTTAAACTTTCTTAGCCTTTTATTCAACAAGGTTTATGGCCCCGGTTGCAGACCGAAGAAGTTTTAAATAGCTAAAATACGACGCCTTTATGAAATGGTTTATGAAACTGAAGTTGACAGATTAATGTAGAAAAATAAATAAATAAAAACCTTATAGTCACACACTAAAAACAAAATTCTAACTAGTAATTGGTTCAAATCAATGCGTGCGTGTCATGAATATCCGGCAGCGTTAGAATTATAGATTCAAGGGTATTTTGAACGTCATTTATTAAATTTAAAAATGTTATAGGTAATTTAGCTGCAAACTGTAAATAATTTTGAGAGATATTCAATATTTATCTGTTTGTAACAGAGTTAAAAGAGCACGGAGGCAACATTCATGTTGTTAGCTGGAGAAATTACTTCCTGAAAATTCCGCAATATGGCGTACGTCCAAATCTGACTTTGATATTTTAGTGTTGTATAAAAACTGTATAAAATGTAAGTACGTCGTTTCCTTTAAAAACAGTGATAGGTATAAACTTTACCACTCCTATATTCATGCTTATAGTTTAAAAATTTTGTTTGTTTGTAGGTATACGAAACCTTATATTTTTAACGAAATCGGAAAAGGAGGAGGTTTTAATTTGCTACAATTTTAATTATGTATTACAAAGCAATGTATTACAAGAACTTTAACAACAACACTCAATAATTTAGCAAGCGCACTACGGAGACGGAGCACGAATGATATCTATGATAACAACAAAATGGCGGCACAAAATATGTTCTTGATCCCGATTGTGTTACCAGTGCATTAAAATTATTTACTACAATTAAATATAGTCTTTTATTACGATTATTGTATTAAACGAATATAAGTAAAAATATATATTACAAAGTGTGAATTATTCTAAGTTTTATCAGATTACAGCTTAAAAAGAGTTCTAAACATTTGTTGTCGTCAAAAACAGACATGGACATTGGACATTCGTATCTCATCTTATCTTATTCATCGTGTAGTAAAGTCAATTTGTCTTATAGAGCAATGTTATACGGTTTTATAATAAAATTCCAGAAACTTTGTAAGAAAGAAATTGGTGTAATAAGGTCACATTAGCAAAATGAAAAGTTTTCAGGAGAGAGAAGTTTTTTATTTGTCGAAAGTGAAAAAAATGACGAGCAAGTCGTGCACCTGGATGTAGGCGACACGTTTGTCCATAAAAGTTGTATTGCCACTTTATATAGCAAAGATCTGAGGGGCACTGCCACTGCGACCGTCACCCTGAGACAAAGTTGACAAATCCCATGTGCCTGTAATATCACCAGCAAACTTACCCTTCTAAACCGGAACGCAGTAATGCTCACGTTACTGCTTGGCGGCAGAAATAGGTAAGGTACCAGTACTTTCCTGAATGAACTTGTTCACAAGGAGTTCTATTGTTTAAAACAGTACCTAAGTTATGAAATTTCACATACAACAATAGCTTCGGTAAACGCTTTTATTGTGAGTTAAATGTTTTAAGTTCTAAGCAGAACCGATAAAGTATCATAAAAATTTTGAAGTACACTTTGAAGCCACCTTTGTATATCAACTTTACATGTTTCGTTTCGTTCCATGGCTTAGTTGGTATAGCGTCTGGCATGGTATGCTAGAAGACGTCGGTCCGAATCCGGCCGGATCGACGGAATTTTTTCTGAGTGTTCGATCTTTATATTAATAATTATAACAAACCAGTGGAGTAATTTCACAAAAAATAATTGAATACCAAATCAATAAAAAAAATTAAATAGGTACAATGAATAGTGCATCTCTAGTCAGGGCTGGGAGATAACTGGATGACGAAGTACTTAAGATTTCTCATAATGGCGCTACAAAGACAAAGACACGACACAAACACATAGAAGAATTCGTGAGGTCCGCTGGTTCGTTCCATGGCTTAGTTGGTATAGCGTCTGGCATGGTATGCTAGAAGACGTCGGTTCGAAGGAATTTTTTCTGAGTGTTCGAACTTTGTATTAGTAATTATAACTTTACATGTTTTAACGGTAATACTGATTGTTCGGAACTGTTGTTACATATAAACTTTCGCGCTAATTTGTTGCAGTACTGATGGCGATCGTAATAATTAATAAGATCAGGGTTTTCAATTATGCCCTTTATTCGAACGGTTCCGACAGCTGACTCTTTTTTTATTAATTCAGTAAGTTATTTACGAATAAAAATTATCAAGTTTAGAATTACTAAGTGCTAATGCGTAAAGGTATTTAAGGTAGTTGTTTGCACTATACAGATAAGACACGTGGGTTACCGAGACGGCTCACTCTTTTGTCCTATTCTACTCTAATACACGAAGCGATGAGGCGAATAGGTGCAAATAATATTTCGCCAACTGTAACGGTAACCGTGGTGGTCTGCCAAACATAGGTCCCGGTTTTGATTCCCGGGCCGGGAGAAATATTTGGTACAAACAATATGTATCACACTCTACAAATGTAAAGTACAAAAGTTGCGGTGCAATAACTTAGTATTAAAAGATTCCTTTGAGAGAGCTGGAGTCTGCACTAGGAAAAAATCTGCGTTACGAATCTCCAGGCTCTCCACCACCTAAATCTACATAGATGTACTACAACTGATAAACAATAATAACTTTAACTTTTTTTTTAAATAGCGTAAAGAGTATGAGTA
>NW_020653743.1:13002205-13004806 GCF_003589595.1 Hyposmocoma kahamanoa | reverse complement strand
TTATAATTCGGTTTTCGGTGTAATGAAAATTGGAACTAACGTTATTTCGGACAAAAAAATTTCGACTTTGTGATAGGTTACCAGGCATGATGATGCGTCGCGTCGCGACGCTTCAACACTACGCCATTGTGAGTTGAGCCTATGTGTGTGTCCATGGCACCCGCGACACAGGGTTTTCGTTGTGCGGGGCTATGAGTAGGTGCGTTTTTTTTATAATACCAAGTGATGGGACGAACAAGTCGTGCGCCTGGTGGTCAGGAACACGTCTGTTCATAACAGTTGCAGAGTTACCCAGAGCTTTAAACCGTAAAGATCGGAGGGATACTGCCATTCCGCCCGTCACCCTGAGACATAAGTTGACAAGACCCGTGTGCCTGTAATTTCACCCGCACCCTTGCCCTTCAAAACTTACTTCCCTGGACGAACTCTTTCACAAAAAGCTCTACTGTTTAAAATGTCATATTTATTGTCATAAAACATTGTTAGTATGCAGGAACACTTTATAGACTTTGAAATTTTGTGCTAAAACTAAAACGCGAACAGTTGCAAAGCAGTTATAGTTAACACTCTATTTACTATAATATTAACCGAGCTATTTCTATAGCACGCTTTTAACTAAAACGACGGACCATTTAGTAAAGCATTACTCGGTTTTACGATGTTGTTGTTGGTTAAAATAAAGCTGAACCGTAAGACCGTGTTCATAATTAATTTATTTGTATAAACACACGCTGTGTGGATGTTGACATATATACAAAATAAGTATAGTTCCACTGGGTCCTGCCAAATACGAACATATTTGTGCTTACAAACATGTTGAATTGTGTATTATTACATTTACTCGTTGTAGTTTGCTTACTTATTAAATAAAGATGATTTGTGTATGAGTTTACAATGTTTACCTTGACCATTAGCGTGAGGTATTGCTATTAAATTGTCATAGATGCAAGTACTTAAAAATAACTGCTTCCGTGGCCAAATGATTACCCTGTCACGCCGAGGTCCCAGGCTCGATTCCCGGGCCGGGAGAAATATTTGTAAGGTCTACATTTATGTCTCTCGAGACTTTGGGTGTAATTTGTGGTTGTCTATGTGTATATACCCGCGACACAGGGTTTCCCTAGTGCGGGACTATGTTATGTATGCTGCTTTAGCTGAAAACGCTCAGCAGTTGCAAGAGTTAATATCGAACATGGATGTAGTGTTTACAGAACTTGGATTGTAGATTAACACTAATAAAACAAAATTACTCACCAGTTGTAAAAATCCAAAACCCTATACCGTTAAACCAATCATAAAGCTAAACAACAAACCATTGGATGAAATAACTAACTTTAGATACTTGAGCAGTTTGATAACCAGTGATTCCAGGTGTACCTCGGACATAGTTCCACGAATCGCTATGACTATAAATGGTTTGAACAATAAAATATATATATATATATTATAATTAAAGTTACATGCCGTCACAGAATTTCGAACCATTGTACCATTTAGATGGAAAGATATTCTCGTCTCGAATACGATTATCGAAAGAATATAAAAGACTTTTTTCGTCTAAACATTCGCGATTATTGCTCTTACATGTGAGCGATAATCGCCTCGCCTTTGAATATTGAACGTCTTCGTGTAAACAGAACTTAAAAGCTAAAATCATAATTCCAGTTTGTGTGCCAGCCAGTCGCTACCATGATGTTTTGATTTTCATTGCTTTTCTAAGACAAGAATTAATGAAACGAGAGCGGATAAAATTTTGGGTTAAGGAATATTATAAATTAAAAAATATATATATTTCTACACAGTGCAATGATTACTCCCAGCAATTCCAAATTTGAATGATTTTTGCGACATTTTGATATATTCATAGTCAATACCGCAGTAATCACTGAATTCGGATAGCAATTCTCGCACTCAAAACGGTTCGAACCGATTTGTATGATGAAAAATATCATACGCGATGGTGTTTAGACAAGTCAAAAACTCTTAAGCAAGAATCTCCTTACAACATATTTCTCTGTGTGAACAATCGAGAAGGCGATTAAGTTGCTTGCGAATCTCGTGTGGCATAATCGTAGGCGAGATTTTAGTTCTTACCTGAATGAATGTAAACATTATGATACGATAATCTTATGGCGATTATTGCTTGCGATAGAGTTTATCGCACGAAGCGTGCGATAAACTCTCTCCATTTAAATGGGCCCTTAATACTTTCATGAATTATACAAACTGAATTATTTTTGACAAGTCTTCTTCTTGGGGATCCTCTCATGACAATATTATGGCAATTGTGGCCGCTATAAAGAAGGTGGTGGTACTACACCCGAACCATTCCCTCAATTTTCACTTCAACACTTCGTTATATAATACGACTCCGACTCCGACTATATAAGACCGACTATCTCTTAAGACTGTCAGAGCCCTACAAGTGTAGTACAACAATGGTTTTCGGATGTTGTTGGGGCTGCCATGTTTTTGCAGTGCGTCAGGCATGTTTGCGCTGACATACGCATGACTTATAATAAGTTGGAGTAATTTGTAGTCATTGTTCCTCATGACGTGGCCGAAGTACGATATGTTTGTGTACTTAATGGTGTTCATTAG
>NW_020653743.1:12942255-13002195 GCF_003589595.1 Hyposmocoma kahamanoa | reverse complement strand
ATAAAATGAAAAAATACGTATATCGCTTGTACACCTAGAGATAAAATTAAAAAATACGTATATCGCTTGTACACCTAGAATTAAAATGATCCCTGTGACATTTCGGATCGTCAGATCTCGGATTCGGAACTGATACCAATCGGATGTAGTTCGCAAACGCTCTTACACGTAACGTAATAGTTTGACAAGTACTTTGTAACAAAATGTCACATTTCACAACTCTGGATTCGCAATGCTCTGTAACGATATGTGAATTTCTGGCAGTCACTGCGCATACGCATGCCAGAGTGGCACCTTCACGGCGTTTTCCAATTAATGTTGCATGAATCCGTAGAAAAAACATAAGCTAGTATTCGTAATTTTTTTGTTTCTTATTCTTTCAAGTCGCAGCTTAATGGTTCCATTTCTAAGGGAGATGCCACAATTTACTTTTTTTTATGATATCATGTGATGGGATGAACAATTCGTGCGCCTGGTGGTAAGCGACGAAGCGAATAGAAATGCCGCTCAGAGTTTTAAATCGCAAAGATCAAATTACGTCTTTTTATTTCGACAACATTTGGTGTTAAATTTTTTAAGTTCCACTATTTTGTTTGATATTAATTTATCTTTGTTTATATTGGTGATGACATTTTTTATGATGCCAAGTAGCGGGGCGAATAAGTTGTGCGCTTGGTGGTAAGCGACACGCTGCCTGTCCAAAACAGTTCCAGCACCACTCAGAGCCTTAAATCGCAAAGATCTGAGGGGCACTGCGAATCACCCTGAGACAAAAGCTGAACAGTCCCATTTGTCTGTAATTTCACTACACACATGTTCGCCCCATTACCTACTTGGTATCATAAAAATTGTCGATACTATATGTTAGTATCGACGCAACGATAATTAATACAAAACAAAGTAGTTTAACTAAAAATATATACACAAAATATTGTCGAAATAAAAAGACGACAAATAAAAATTTCTTCGAAATTAATTTCCTCTACACAGTTAAAATTCACTGTGGGATCGTAATCATATTCAATCTAATCAAAAATTCATTCATTTAGATTAATGGATGCACATGTCATATCAAAATATCACAGTACACTGTGAGCACAAAATGTTATAGACCACGTAATAACTGTAGCGGATGTGAGCGTAAGTGGTGTATCGCCGAATCTGCTCCAGTTTCCAGAATTAAAAGCTGCGCACGCGCACAGCGTCGCGAGTTTATAGGGTGATCTAGAATTGAGACATTTTACCGTGAGTTCATGTTTTAAACAAGTTAATTTTATTACTTTAATCGAAGTCTTTGCAGGGTAACCCAACACAAACTAAAAATTTTATTTTCCGTAATAACGTTTGTTCGAATTTTTATTACACCGAAAACCGAATTATAACGAAACCGTTGTTTTTTCAAAATTGTTTACCGCAAAGACTCGATTAGATTTGGTTAGGTTAGGTTAAGTTAGGTTTAAAAGAAAAAAACATTTTCCTCTCAAAATTACTTTCGAGATTAGGTATATAGGTAATCCTTTGCATATATTAGATATGTGCATGACAATAATAATAATATAATGGTTAGCCTATATATAGTCTCACAACTGTGCACAGCCCTCCTTTCACAATTAGGCTTGGGATGTAGTTCCTACGGCCCAATACGCATTGGAAACTATACACAGATTATTACACTGCCTTGCAGATATTTGCAGGTTTCTTCTAGATCATAGGTTTCTAAACGTTTTGGTTCACCACTAAGGCAAGATAAAAAATGTAAACGCCCACCACTATAAAACATAATTGAAAACACGTTTCAATATTAACTTAACGCGAAACACAATCACAAGGAAAAAAAAATGTAGTGTAGTTTATACAGATAATTCAGGGGCCTACCATAATCTTTCCAAAAACAATCTTATTTCAATGTAAGCTTAAAGTAAGCTTATTATAATATTACTCATATTCGTACCATGACGAACCTGTCAACCAAGTAATGTATTATTGCAAAAGTGATTGAAAGAACGAATGATTTCCCAATATTGTCTATTCCTTACTAAAAACAGAAAAGAGGTAACGCTACGTGAACTATATAATGCCATCTCTTTCTTTTTTGATGTTCCGAATAGTATAATGTTTAAGTACTTAATGTTATTTACTTTCAGATAATTTTGACTGTTAAAAAAAGAAAATCTATTAAAATTACGTTGTTTTCAATAATTATTCCCCATTTTCATGAAGAAAAAAAAGTCTTGACAGTCACGTTATGAATTTGGAACGATAGTCTAATGTCAACAGTTAGTTTCGCTAAGGAGCATATAGAATGGCGCTGTCATAATTTTACGAAATATACATCGCGTATTTTTATTTAACGAGAAATTATTTCCTATGTGCTATTAAATAAAAAATAAACAAAACATTGAAAAGATATGTGTAAATAAATAAGTTCAACTTAACTTTTAATGATTACAAATCAATATTAAGACAATAAAACTGAAAATAATATTGTTTCATTGCATCCGTGTAACTATTTTAAGATTGCTAAATTTGACATAAGAACAATATTACTTTAATGTCAAAGTCGCATCATGGTACGAACCGAGTGAATTAATAGTCACAAAGCTGCCAATAAAACATCATAGTTTTAACATTACAATAAACTTACTTTAAGCGCGTTATGGTACGAAAAGTCAATGTAAGGTTAAAGTAATATTGTTTTGAGAGGTTGTGGTAGGCCCCCAGGTTATTTTTTTCAAATGCAGCAACCTAGGCAGCATCAACGCGCCCCCAATTGCTTCCGAAGCTCCTACCGTCCCCTACTACTCTCCAGCGCCCTGGGATGCGGTTGGAACCACTTTGGAATCACATTTAACCATCTTTTCTGGTTCCTGGACACTTATTTTTGAAACTTTGAATCATTATTGAATTCCTTTCTCTTTACTATTCTTATGTTTTGTTCTATCCGTCGTTGCTACATGCTTCGATGATAATTAATAAGCAGATCTACTGGTGGGACAGACCCAGGGTCTATTATCAGGAGACAAGCGATCTCATATTTAAACTACAGTGCTGTGGATAAATCAGGTTTCGCGCGCTTTCCGTTAACTTATTTCAATAAAATATAGCAAATAATGTAGTTCCAATAAAAAAGTCGATAAGCTATCTTTTGAGGTTGTTTTTTTTTAAATAAAATAGTTGTAATATGACCTATTTCTTTCTATTATTATTAGTCACGTCCAAAGGGCTGTCATACATAACTACCAAATGAAACTGTTACATCTCGAAAATGTTTACTTTTTTATTGCTATTTTATAGCTCAATCCTGACGTCGTATTTTGTAACGTTGAAATTTGTATCTGTCATAATTTTATGTTGTGACTAATTTGTAAATGTTGAAAAGTAGAGGTTTGTGTTGTTTGATCACTGTTGAATGAAAATGTAGTTTGATACTGTAATGAAGGTTTGCACCATTTCGTATCCATCTTGTTATACCTACAGTCAATAGTATAAATGAAATGGATCATCGTCAAGGCTGCCGTTTTGTTATCCAATCTTGGCTGTTCCCTCTTCTTCCACTCTTGGCGGTCTTGTGCCCGACTCATCCAGTCCCGACCTCCGTGTCGTCGGATATACTTTCCTTGTCCAGCAACTCTCGTCCATTCTCGCAATGTGCCCCGCCCAAGCCAACCTTTTCAGTGAATTGAATAAATTGAAATAATATTTTATTTTAGAGCAGCCTCATCTTTCTACATTAGTTTTGATTATAGTGCGGTCACTATAATCAAAAGCGGTCTGTAGGGACGGCCCTACAGACCGAGACTAACCTGTGCCCCCACAGGAACCTTACAAGTTCAGGTTCTGACCCTAGATAAGCCAGTGTACAGGGTTGTCACAGACCTCTGTCACTTGACTTCATCCGGTTCTCCAGAGGCTAATGCCTCGGGTAAGCTGCCCCGGGTGCAGGTACACGTACCCTCCCTATTTTCCAGATAGGTATCGGAGCCGTAGGCACGCTCACTTACCGTAGCGCATTGCACAACTAGCGGTTGCCACCGCTAAGCCGTCGACTTTAAAGTCCACAACTTAATCTATCAAAAATTATTTTAGAGCAGTGGATACTAAAGTCACATGTCTTCTGATAACGTGATAAAACGTTGTTTTAATGATATCACAGACCGACAACTCAACATACTACAGATCGTTGCTCTGAAAAATGCTCTGATCAAAAGCCTGGAAGTAGTTTATATTATGTAAATGGTTGTGGATATCAATTATTTCCTCTTTAATTTACATATTGTTAGTTTTTATACGTTCATAGAAAATGAAACCATTTTTCCGGGTTTAAATCGCGTATATTTGTTTTTTCAAACAAACCGACGTTTCAGGCCCTTTACAGGTCTGATGAAAAATCCCAAACAGAAATAAGACTGCAGTACTAATTACTATATTTTAGTTTATTCCAATTTCTATTATTAATTAATAATAAATTGAACTTAATAAAAATTTTTTCAATAAAATTAATTTGTAAAACTTAATGTAGCGTAAATTGGAATGTTTTTTTTGTAAAATTGAAAATAAGGTATTTAATTAATAACTATTGTAACTATAGTGAAAAAACAGGGTGGTTTGCATTAATATTAGACATAACTGGTTGAAGACTTTACCACCTCAGTCAACCGTGACCATGGAACCTGTAAAGGGCTCGAAACGTTGGTTTGTTTGAAAAAAAAAAACAAATATGCGCGATTTAAATCCGGAAAAATAGTTTCATTTCCTATGTGTAACAATCGCGAAAGCCTAAGAACTAAATAATAAAGAACTTTATTTATCTACAATGAGTACAGTAACATACAAGTTTATCCTTAAATAACATCGTGTGTGGTAGATAAAAAGGTAAGAGTCTCAGCTTAAGCTGTTTTTCAGACCCTACCCTTTTGAAGAAACTCGCTACATTTGAAATACGAGTTATGTGACACATCTCGACCGGCTCCACAAAAACAAAACAGCCATTAATACTAAATAATTCATAAATAACATTTACCACTTAAACCTATAAACATATTGGTGCCTATGTCATTCAATATAACAATCCGATTTAACGTTTGGATAGGGATGAACAGAACACACAAAAAATACATAATAAATACAGTCAACCGTGACCATGGAACTTGTAAAGGGCTCGAAACGTTGGTTTGTTTCAGAAAAAAAAACAAATATACGCGATTTAAATCCGCGAAAATAGTTTCATTTCCTATGTGTAACAATCGCGAAAACCTAACAACTCGATATTTTATACGTTCAGTTAAATTTTATTAAAATTTTTCACCAACCAATTTTATTTTTTAATACCAAGTGACGTGACTTATCACGTCACTTGGTATTAAAAAATAACAGTTTAGTAGTAGCAAATAACAATTTTATAAAATAAATATCTTAATATTTATTTTAAAAAATTGTTATTTGCTATTACACAGAATGTTTACAATTATATTCAATTTGCGATGTTATTTACAATTGAAATAGTGTGTCGGTTAGGGAGACATATATCTTTGGCATCGGCTGCACCTAACTCTAAGTAATTAATAGATTCAGGCGTTACTTTGCAGAAGTCCATGTTTAAAAAAATGGAAGTTAATTAATTTGCTTCTCCGCGAACCCAGTGAAGGTTAAATCGTGCAAAATTGCTGCGCTTGTGTTGAATGTTTTTTTTCATGCATTTAATTTTCCCACGTTACCTCCGCATTAAATTAAAAAAAAAAAAATAACATCCTCAGGGGCTGTTCATTGCTCGACCCTCGGCCGAAGAAATACTTCTTTCTTCATTCTTCGGCCGAGTGTCGAATAATCAACAGCCCCTGAGGATGCGTCGTGGAAAGGCGTGTCGGGTATACTTGGTGGTGGTGTTTGTGACTGTAGTTGCGCTTGTGTTATTTATTTTATGCGGAGGGTGGGTGGTAAAATTAAGTGCATGAAAAAATATTCACACAAGCGCAGCTATTTTGCACGATTTAACCTGTACTAGGTTCGCGCAGTAGCAAATTAATTAACTTCCATTTTTATTGTACCTAACGCTTTCCTTTTACGACTTTAACAATTGTTAATTCTGGAATGCTATTAACAACTACGCTGCAAATTCATAAAGCGCATTAGTTTGTCAAAGTCCAGGTCGGTAAACGATCCGGAACTGCGTGAAACTGTCGTTTATTACAGCTGTCCACAAATTTTCTGGCCTCGGCAATAAAATACCAGGTGCGTTATTTTGATACGTCTTGAAACACGTGGCGTTATTTTCATCACCTCAATAATGAGAATGAAGTTTCTCCTAGACCTATCCACTACGTGCTTATACACGTGTATACAGATTTAGATTTTGTACATAACCAAACTTAGTTGTAATTGGACATAACCAATACACTGAAATTTACGCTGGTCCAATCTGTGTTTAGAAGTTTTTAATCTTCTCCAACATGTCGCACTGCTATTACAATAGTGTTGTAACTCAAAATATGTGAAATTCAAGTTTATAATATTGCTGAACGTAAAATTTGATTCTGTACACGTCAATAAAATCGTCTTTAGAATATTGTAATAAACAATTAAAATAAAATATCTACTTAACTCAAAATAAGGCAAACTTTTCGTCATATATTGCCAAGTAAGAAAATTATTTAGATGTTTGTAATAAACTTTAACTTATACATACATTTTAATAACCTTTCACGAGAAGTGAGTAATTCGTTTTTCATCAATTCTTAAAAAATACATTTTTGAGTTATTATACTATTGCATTAACAGTGCGTAATATTATTATAATAGCAATATAATCTGAATGGACTCTCAATGGAATTGAGTGAATTCAATGAATTACAATGACCAGTGGCTTTAAGAAATTAGCAGACTTGGAGATCAAATCACAAACTCAAAATCTCAAACAACACGAACACACATTCATATGTCTATAATAGTTTAATATGTACATTTTTATGATACCAAATCACAGGACGAATAAGTCATGCACCTGGTGATAAGTGACACGTCTGTCCATAGCAGATGCAGTGTCTCAGATCTCATTCAGAGCTTTAAATCACAAAAATCTAAGGGACACTATATTTTGTAATATGAGCATTACTGCGTTCCGATTTTGAAGGCTGAAATTAAGTAATTTGCTGTCGACTCGCCATTGAAGAGCAGATACCACAAAACTGCAATGTCTGTTGTGTAGTAGCTCGATGGCTAGCCACTGACAGCCACGACTTACGACGAACTTTTAGCAGAATACTAAACGTACAAAATCCTGCCACTGTCACTCTATCGACCATCGAGTATATAACCCGAAATAGAGACGAAATGTAATTTAATGTTTTTGTTCGAAAAATATTCTGCAAATCAAAATCATTGCGGTGACAACTGCGCTCCGATTGGCCAGCTCGAATTCGAAAGAATGGACGGGTGTCGTCAATTGTTTCACTTCAAATCGACTTGATTAACTTGAGCTTTGCTATAATGGACGAAAATTGAAAAATTACATATTTAATCATTGACTTACAAATAAATGGACGACGGGTCTAATACAAAAACCACGAAAAAAATGTCCCAAGTCAACCTATTTAAACGTAGTGACATGTAATGGAATATGAAAAAGCTAAAACGTTGAATTTAAATTGTAATGTCATCGCAGTACTGTCTAATTTTGCTTGCTTCGCTGTCAGTCGAACAAACGAAGACTAAAGCGTGAACGACGCTCTGTATACGAGTTTTACGCCCTATAAGTTCGGACACTTTTTAGCGCGGACCCGACGTCCATATAATTGTAAGTCAATGTATTTAATATTTAATTACCGATGAAATGTGATTTCGTTTGTTTTGTAATTAAATGTTTTGCTGTTTTCCCCACACCGGCGAACGGAACAGCCCTCATAGTTAGAGATATTATCTTTATTACAATAAATGCACAATATTTTGGGATATACGGAGATGTGTACACAGGTCAGTTGTTGACGCTGTACAATTTCAGCTTTTTAAGTTGTGTTTGTGTTGATATTTGAAAGTGATATAAGACCTATTTGTCTGATGAGTTGCCAAGGACGGAGGGCCCTTATTTCGTCTCAATTTCTAGTTATATACTCGATGCCGTCGACACACAATGGAGTTGATTTAAAATTAGCAGACGTGGGACTTCGGATGGACTGATGATCCGCGTAATTGTCTAGTACTTTATAATTATGAAATTATACATAGAAGTAAAATTAAACATCGTAGCATCAACAGTTACTAGTGCTACAATAAGTGGTCTAGAGTGTGCAGTAATTAACTTCGCAATTATAAGACTTTTTCTTGGTTTGTTCCTTTACCTTTTTTTTAAAATACCAAGCGTCGGGACGAACAAGCCGTAGACCTGGTGGTAAGCGACACGCCTGGTCATAACAGTTGCAATGCTATTCAGCCTTGTTACCGCACTTTCACGTACATTAATGCCGAATCTGAATTCTATTTACTAGGCAACAACATTTAAATTTCTCGGAATAATACAACCGCGCGGACGCTGCCCGGTCGCCACGTAGACCAGACCAGGACAAGGTACTCGCTCGCGCGCCCAGGACGTTCATTTAAGTTAAAACGTAAAAGCTAAATAAATAGAGCATATTTTGCTATGACAGTTATCTAACTATCAAATAAATTTATTCTTTTTATAAATAAATTTTGGAACAAACTATCAGAAACAATGGTAATAATAAAAATAATAAATAGTGCGTATTGTTCGCCGGTACTTGAACCTGAGTCCCTGACCCCGGTCGACTGTGCCATTACCGGGAAATACCGCCTCTCTCATTTAAAAATTCAAAGTCTAAAATAGATATAATAATGATAATGACGCACACACTCAACATAGCCCCGTACTAGGGAAACCCTGTGTCGCAGGTGTCATGGTCACACACATAGACATCGACAAATCACACCCAAACTCACGAGAGAAACGTACAAACATTTCTCCCGGCCCGGGAATCGAACCTGGGACCTCTGCGTGGCAGTCTGGCATGGCAACCGTTCGGCCACGGAGGTAGAAAACATAAAATATGAACTTTAAAAATATGAGCCTAATTGTTAACCTAAGTGTAAAAACGCCAAAACTTGTCGAACTATGATACGAACTATTTATATTGCCACGGATTTATCAAACCCTCGTATCATTAAAAAACATCTATGTATCCATATTTCATAATGTGGTATTTTGAAGGTATTTTTATTTAACTAACCATACCGCGTGTATCTTTCAATTGTTTACATATTGCCCTTCACGGTTTTCAGTACTTTAATCGATATGTTTATTATTTTATAGTTTGTTTTGCAACTAACTGCTACGTAAACAACGTAAAGGTAAACTGAAGTGAAGGCGATGTCTATTTTTGACGTGGGATCTGCGTTTCTAGCGTCTGTAACGTATGCTGGAATAACAATTAGGTTCATATTTTTTAAGATCGCTGATTCACAATTAGAGGCCGATGGGTAATAACGAAAATGATATCTAAAGATTTCTTTGTTGTGTTTGAAGGTTTGTTCTAAAATTTACTTATAAACTGAATAAAATTATTTCAAAAATTACATTCTTATTGAATTGATATTCAGTTATGTAACAAACCTACTTTATGTAATAGACGGCCTTAAGACAGATTGTTCACTTTTAGTTCTTTACGAATCCGCTAGATGGCATTGATCCATTTGGCGTTATTTCTGAATCGCAGTGTTAAGATTTTCCCTCGAACGGTGATTACTCGAACACAATTTTGTTAATGTGAAGAGAAATCTGAGAATACAGAGAACTCAGTAAGGCAACCAGGAGTTGAGTCCTTTCTTGGGAACTGCTATCCGGATCTTCTGATATTTCGTACGCTCATATAGGGTGAAAAACCTCATCTCACGGTTTCCAGGAGTGGAGTCCCGTCTGGGAATAACTGCTCGGACCTTCCGCATATAGGGTGAAATTGTATTGGCGACATACAAGGTGAAAATACAAATCTTCTGAACAATTTGGAGTTTCACTTGGCTTGTTTTGGTAACCTCATCCAACGGAAGAAAGAACCTCCCTCCTTTACAGTTATTTTTTGTAAAATTACTCCACTAGTTTGTTATAATTATTAAAACAAATACCGAAAAATTCAGAAAAATTATCTTTATTTAAAATTATCTTTACCGTTCAAATATTCGTGACACTCTCTACGAGGAAGAAACCAGAAGATTAGACTAAACATACATTGTAAATGATAGGTTATTGTAAAAAATAAGTATGCTATTTAAAAGCAACCTGTCAGGTGGCCGTGATGGAACCGTCACCACCAAGGAGCACTGAGAGGTATGAAGTGCCACTTTAGCCGTTGTACTGTAGAGAATGCTGCGACTAAGTGTCTATAATTCTCTATCCAGGAACTTTTTGAACTCGTGTCATGTCTCGTTTCCACCATCGCACCTCCCGTCAAAGGAGTAGAGTTTATCCTCGCAATTCAGTTGCCTGGCATTGTAGAGTTCGTTTCTTCCTCGAACCTCCAAGTTGTGGAATGATCCTCCTGAAGATATTACCTTTGCGCTATGACTTGGGGTTCTGCAAAACGTGTTACAGGCTTAGAATAATAACGCATAGAAAGATAGTTTCATATCAAACGAACTGTCACAAGTGAGGCAAAAATCAAATTCAGTTTTAGTAGTAGGTTAATTTTCGGTTTTAGTGAATAATTACATAAAAATACAAGTTGAATCGCGTTACTTCCTTGTGGAATGTGATGTTAGTATCTATTTTATGTTTATCTGACGTATTTTTCACTAATTTACCGCACATTTCGTCATTTTTAGCTAAAATTCTTGAGCTGTTCGCGGTGCAAGTTGACCTTGAGCACTGACGGCCCGCCCGCTCGTGTAGGGCCTTTGGGAGCGCTTCAATTTGCCTCACTTAGCGTGTGCGGACTAGGTTTCTATGCGTTATTATTCTAAAGTTACAGGGCTCTCAAAGGCTGGGCTCATCTGATGGTCCATGGGCGACGATGACCACCTCCCATGAAGTGACTCGTCTGCTTGTTTACCTCCATCTTTACATAAAAAATAGTTCAATAAACGAATTTCAGAATATTGGTGAAGAACGTGAAATGTGATCCATTGGCGCTATAAATATCGCTTACTGTTTCTCGTCGAGCTGTACCATAGAAAAAAATCATACTTTTGCGATTGTCACCTCAGGAATGATGAATTGTTGTAATTACTGTAATTCCCCTATAACGACAAAAACAAGAACAACACCAAACCTTTTCATTTTACAAGTAAATTTTAGAACTAACTATCGAAAACAACAAAAGAATCTTTAGGTGCCATTATCGCAAAAGTATGGCCATGTTGGTTAGCACTTTATTACTTATCCGCATCCAATTGGATGTAGTTAAGCAAAAAGGATCCAATCCACAAAATTATCAAAAAATTATTTATATGTGTGTACCAAACAGTTCCTAAACTCTACTCTTAGATTTTTTTTATAATATCAAGTGACGGGACGAACAAGTCGTGCGCCTGGTTGTAAACTACAGGCCTGTCCGTAACAGTTGCTCTCAGCTCTTTAAATCGCAAAGATCTGAGGCGCACTGCCACTGCGCCCGTCACCCTGAGACATAAGTTGACAAGTCCCATGTGCCTGTAATTTCACCAGCACCCTCACCATTCAAAACAGAAACACAGTAATGCTGACATTATTGCTGGGCTGCAGAAATATATAAGGTGGCAGTACTTCTCTGGACGAACTCTTTCACAAGGAGCTTTACTGCTTTTAAAAAGAACATCCAAACTACTGCTAAATCGTCCAAAATATTCAACATACAAACTTAAATAAATATCTGTGGAGTTACATGACATTATAAGTTTTTAAAAAAAAATTATAAGTGTGAGAAATACCAATGAACTTCAAACTGCCATATCTCGAAAGTGACTAGATGTGCATTGGATCTTTTTTGTTTTAGTACATTCAATTATACTCAGAAAAAACTTAAGAGGGAGCATGCCAAAAAAGTTTTGACGTTGGCTCCACCCAAATTTGTGAAATAAATATATGCCTGAAGTTCGCGTGACATGCGACAGGAGATGTTGAATTTTGCGCATTAAAAGTACCAAATTCGTTTTAGCGGAATAACTCTAAAACTAAAGGGATTAAAAAAAAAAACCAAAGTGACAGTTGTCGATCATGCATAAATACAAATAATTATCTAATTTTTGTCCTAATAACTTGTAGCATTTCGAGGATAAATCGAAAAAATGTGAAAATTAGAGGTCATTTTGTGATTTTTATCTATCGAGGAAACTTTGTTGTTTTTTGATTCTGATTAATGTCTGTGCTTGAATATATCGTGTAGTTACTCATACAATATTTTATTTTTAACTTTAAAGTGGATATACCCCTCTAAAATCAAATCGAAGATTAGGAATTTTTCCTCTGCTCCCTCTTAAATTGTTGAGAACCGTCAAAGGTGTTTAATTCTCATAATTGAGAAATATCACCTAAAATTAGTAGATAAATAGTTTATTTAAACGTAACAAGTAATTAATGTAGCATTTTAAAGAAACGATACCGTATACCAAAAATAATTTTAATTAAAAAATTTTACTATTAAATCCATTGAATTACAAATAAATCATACAAAACGAATTTATGCAAATTGTTACTTTTTTCTCAAAAAATTTAAACAGAGGCATTGCCACTGCACCGGTCTCCCTGACACATAAGTCGATAAGACCCATGTGCCTGTAATTTCACCGATACCCTTCAAAACCGGAACGCAGTAATGTTTACATTAGTGCTTGGCAGCAGAAATTGGTAAGGCAGTAGAACAAGGAGCTCTACTAGTACGAAATGTATAAATGACCTGTTGGAGAAGATTAAAAAAACTCCTAGCGGAAATTTTCGTGTTTTGGTTATGCCTAATCATAACTAAGTTTATTTATATACTATGACACGTGGCACTTAATGGATAGGTCTAGGAGCTCTACTGCTACTATTTTTTTGCAACAGAATGAATTAATTGACTAAGTCTTATAATCCCTGACGTTTATACTGGTGAAATGAAAAAAAAAACGATGGAAAAGTAAACCAGCTATCGGATACGTTTGGGTATTTACACCAGAACGTGATTCCAAGTAAGGCTATAGACAGTATATGGTTTATGTTATTAAATAAAAAATTCGATGGAATTAGTCACCACTCGGTATTCAAAACTAATTTTAGTCTATCAAAACTAATATTAGTGCGATAGGATTTTTCAAACACCCTGCGCATGCGGCAGCTGCGCCGGTTACATATCACGATGTTTTCCTCAGAATATAATTAAAATTAATAGAGACCGCAGGAAACTTGTGCACGTGTCACTGTCCACGTCTGATATTTAATGAAATTTGATTTCGTTTTATGTATTTAAATTTATCAAAAGGAAACTAAGAAGCAAGAATATAAGTTATCCATGAGGAATGGTAACCTATCACAAACTCGAAATTTTTTTTATCCGAAATAAACTTATTTCGAATTTTCATTAGGTACACCAAAAACCGAATTATAATGAAACAGTTGTTTTTTCAGGATATGTTGAATGTTTATCGCAAAGACACGATTAGGTTCGGTTAGGTTAGGTTAAGTTAGGTTTAAAAGAAAAAACATTTTCCTCTCAAAATTACTTTCGAGGTTATAAAATTTCGACCAAACTTTATTTCTGGAAAATGTCATTTCGCACTACTCATAGGTAACCATAAGGAATTCAAAATCTACGAACGAAATTAGGTAACAAAGTCATATCTGCAAAATGATAACATTTCACGTGTACGGTTATACGAACGAATAACTTTATTTTTTATTTAATAGCAAGTGACGGGATGAACAAGTCGTGCGCCTGGTTGTAAGCCAAACGCCTGCCCATAACAGTTGCAGTGTTACTCAGGGCTTTAAATCATAAAGATCTGGGGGCACCGCCACTGCACCCGTCACTCGGAGTCATAGGTTAACAAGTCTCATGTGCCTGTAATTTCACCAGCACCACTGCCCTTCACAACCGGAACACGGTAATATGACTATTACTGCTTGGCTGTAGAAATAGGTAAGGTGGCAGTACTTCCCTGGACGAGCTATTTCACAAGGAGCTCTGCTACTATTAAAACTTTATTTCTGTAATATAATAATTACTTAATAATCTCCTATTTCAGAGTCTATATAACCTCCAATGGGTTTGGTTGGTTCCGTATAACAATGAAACTGTTGAATAAATCACTTTGGAAGAAAGATATAGTAAAATTGTGAATGTACATTGATTACTATACGGTGTCAAAACACGAGTCCTAAAAATTTTCACGATAGAAAAAAAAACACAAACTTGCCTCGAAATTTCACAACAAAACCGCTGCATTCAATTGGTACTTTACATGTACGAATGATTTTTTTATATCAACTGTACTAAACAGAACACGTATTGTATACGATATAAATTTTTCAAATACCTTTAGTTTCGTTTGTAAAAAAAAGTACCGCTCGAAACAAGCAAAATGAACCGTATTAGTACGGGAAAAATTTGAATTCGTGCTGCGGTACTGTCAACTCTTCAGCATAGAAAATGTAATTTTTTTATGACTATCACACACTTTAACGTATGTTCACACGCGGCTTTGGCCACAGATACGATGTAAAGGGAAAAAATGTGGAATAAATGATACAAATGCATATAAATGTATGATTTTCTTACTAATGTAACATTCATTCTCTAATGTCAAATTAAACCATAATTTTATAAATTTATTTTCGAACGACTCTTGGAAACTATCATCATTTATCATCCTTCATTGACTGATGTACGATCTGGTGTTCTGGAAAGTGATGAAGAATAACAGGCGACGATTCTCAGAAATTCTATTTCAGAGACTAGGTTAATCTTAATTTTGAGGTTAAATGCTCGAGTGCGTTAGATGCGTTAGAAAACTATGCAGTCCTTTTATATCTACATATACATTGGGGTAGAGGTCTAGCAATGTGATGTCAAATTCTAAAAAAAAATCATTTGGTTTAATTAAAAAAAAATATGGTTGTGTAAGCGCGTTTGTGCACTGCATCTAAATCGAGAAAAGTCGATGTCAAAATCATCGGGAATAGTCATAAGGTCATTGTAGACTCGACACTTTCTTGTCTAAGCATTGTACAAAGAAGTATATACTAATGTATACACATTCAATAGAAATAGTCTAAGGCCCTGTATGAACTATAGTAACCATTTTTGAGGTCAAAGCCCAGAGAAAAATTTCAAATAACAAACAAAATGTTCGTGCACTAAAATCGTAATGATTTTTATTTCTCGTCCTGTTTATGACTGTAATGCAATAAAAAAATCACTTTCAACTTTTTCACGTTCGTAAACGATCAAAGAACGTTTGCTAAATGGGCCAACATGCGAATAAAAAAAGTTAATAAAAAATGTGCCAGCAAAGTACGTACTCTAGTTTCATTAGGTAATACATCAGCAACCTAAGGCTAGGCGCCCACTGATGGGACGGCTCGACAGGGGATCTTTCGGCATCCCTACGTGCACACTGACAGCAATCATGTCACGGTATCCGTATTTTTAAACGAATGATCGTGTAATAATCCAAGATGGCTGCAATGCAATTTCCATACGTAATTGACTATAGACAACATGTGTATTAATTATTACGGTTTTTATGTTGAACATTTTTTGGATCCCATATAATGGGTTCAGCTTCAAAGTGTTTAAAAACTCCAACACGAATTCGTCGCTCCACTTCATTATTTAGATAGAACGTCTAATAAAACCGAGAACAACATTCGAAATGAATAATGCTCGTCCGGCAGCACGACGCTTAACACGCTGAAACCCCACGATGTAACGCTATAACTTGTATGCAGCCCGATTCGTGACGGTAGCCGGTAACGGCTGGTTACACCTGCGTGTATCCTATCATTGTGCTAGGCTTCTTGACGATAGACGCAAGTGCAGCAGTAGTGCTCCTTGTGAAAGAGTTTGAAAGGGTTATAACCCTAACTAGCCGTGAACAGGTTCACGGCAATGAAACGGGAAACTTCCGGTCCACAAAATTTATTAAAGAAGTAAAGTTAAAGGGGCTGAAACAATATAAAGCTAAATGTAAAAAAAAAACAGGTACAACAGTAAAAAAACACTCCCTACACTTTAATAAAGGCACTTACCCCTAAATGGGCCGAGTAACTGAATTACAGATATAGGTACATGAAAAGGCTGTAGACTGTTATTTATTATTTTTTATTTATTATTACACATGATTTAGCTTATTTAATGATTATAAACGTAGTAAAGAACCAAAATTAGCGATTATACGCGATGGAATTTGAAACAGCTCCGACTGTTGTGGCGGTCGAGCAGGGAGTGACCGTGGTACGAAAACAAAATGAGAAAGTGAAGGAAGATGGAACAATTCAAATTTAAAATTTAAATACATGTAAAATAAGAAAATGATAGGATACAAGAGGAGAGAGGCGATACAAAAAGGTGAGATGACTGTGTAAGGAGGGCACACCGTCACAAGTTCGTCCGGGGAAGTACTGCTACCTTATCTATTTCTGCCGCCAAGCAGTAATGTCAGCATTACAGTGAAATTATAGGCACGTGGGACTTGTCAAAATATGTCTCAGGGTGATGGGCGCAGATGCGATTTATTTATTTATTTATTTATTAAACTTTATTGACCACAATACAAATAATATTTACCTTAGATTTGCGAGTTAAAGCTCTTGATATTATAAAAAAAAAAGAAAAAAGTGCGACTCCAGTATTAAGCATGCCGAAGCATTTCGTCGCCACATCGTGATCGCGCCTAACCTTTGTTTAGATTAGTCTCGCCGTACGTGCATCCCCTCATAGACACTCAGTGTCCAGAAGCATCTCGAAGATTGCCGAAGTATCCCCATAGTTGCCTAGTCATTCCGGAGACGGTCAGCTCAGTATCCCTAAGCATGCGGCAGCTTTGTTGTAGTTTTGTTGTAGAATATTATCATTGAAATTTCAAATATAATTCAATAAGGTATCCTTTCGTCACTTAAAAATCGTCTGCCGAGCCCGCCAGTAGGCCCCGGGCCTAAAAGGCATATAGAGAGATTATCTCTAGTATGACAATTGCGCATGCGTCAGTCAGTCAATAATAACAGTTTGTACGCTGCAATTAACCGGTGTTATTTTGTTGTTGTTTGTTTTTCGTGTGTTGCGACCATTGCAAAATTTTTTAAAGATATTTTCTCTGAGTCAAACTGTGCCGTCTGATTTTAATTCTTATACATTTTTTCGAGTCTATGTTACTTCATTTAGCTCATCTACAATGTCATGCTCCATCTTTAACGGAACTATGTCAGCCTAACTCCTCCTGTTTATGCCAACATTTTACGAGCTAACGCCCAAATGTTTACTTTGAAACGATCCCAAAATATTCTGAATTAATAATATGAGTTAATCGCAAGTCTCATAACACGGTGCTTTTTTTTTGTTTTTACTTAAAACGAATAAAGATTTATGGAGAAGTTGAGATTTTATGTCGTATGTTTTTCTGCGGAATGTCGTAGGCAGTTATGACTGTACCATATCTATGTACAGTATTACGATTTTCTTAATATCTCTCGGCAATCTTCATTGTTTGGATGTCGTCGGATTTTTATCATCTGCCCTTTTAACGCACTCATTCCAATGAGTGTCTGTAGAGTGTCCAAGGCATAGCAAGAGCTAGGTTCTTGTCTGTGGAGTAATCCCCAATCATCTCTGTTTAGTGCTTTATCCTTGAGTTCCTGATACGACACGACATTAACATTTTCCTTTGTCTGATCTAAACAACTTCGTCTCGGTCTTCCTCTGCCTCTCTTTCCTTCGATTTTCCCTTCTATTATGTTTCTAAGAAAACTGTCGTGATGCATCAGATGACCAAACATTTTCCCCCTTCTGTTCTCTATTGTCTTTAATAAGCTTCTCCTTTCTAGGTATAGGGTTCTGGATTTTTACAACTGGTGAGTAATTTTGTTTTATTAGTGTAAATCTACAATCCAAGTTCTGTAAACACTACATCCATGTTCGATATTAACTATTGCAACTGCTGAGCGTTTTCAGCAGCATACATAACCCTGTGTCCCGGGTACATACACATAGACAACCACAAATTACACCCAAACTCACCAGAGAAATGACTGTAGGCCATAGAAATATTTCTCCCGATCCCCGGGTCGGACAATCGGAACCGAACCCGGGAGCTGTGCGTGGCAGTCTAGCATAGTAACCGTTCGGCTACGGAGGCAGTTGGTCATATATTACTTAACAGTTACTACGTAACAGATACAACACTCAATTGAAAATACCTACGCTATGATAGCCTACTGAATCTTACTAATGACACCAGGTGCTCGCTAGGAAAAAGGTACTCGACTACATATCAAATTTTGACCAAGTTTTTGAAGTTTGTGAAGCATAATTACAAACATAGGCCCTTTTGGGGTAAGTTCCTTCATTTACCACCATGTCTAACCTGTATTTAATTTAAGTAGGGAGTGTTTTTATAGTTTAGTTTATTTCTGTCAACATTACAAATTTCATACAAATACGATTGCATGTCATTTATACTAGTCTTCGAAAAGTGAGCTTCAGTTTACAAAATAATGAAGAAATAATTATATTTAGTAGCAGTAGAGCTCCTTGTGAAAGAGTTCGTCCAGGGAAGTACTGCCACCTTGCCTATTTCTGCCGCCAAGCACTCAAGCAATGTCAGCATTACTGTGTTTCGGATTTGAAGAGTAAGAGTGCTGGCGAAATTACAGGCACATGGGTCTTGTCAACTTATGTCTCAGGGTGACGGGCGCGGTGGCAGTGCGTCTCAATCTTTGCGATTTCAAGCTCTTGAGTGGCACTGCAATTGTTATGGTATAAACAGGCGTGTAGCTTACGATTAGGTGTGCGAATTATTCATCCCGTCACTTGATATTATAAAAAAAAAATGGTAAGACATAAGTACGTAATAGTGTATGTATAGAAATCAACTTCATTAATGAAAACTATTAAATAATAGAATTGTGAATTAACAACGTCAAGTGTATACAGGAAATGTCAATAGGGATTCTTATTAACTAATAAATGTATATAAAGTATAATAATACGGTGAATGTGAAATTCATTAATAAATCTAATATTAATTAAATTGTTTATTTAAAGTATAATAATACGATGAATGTCCAATTCATTCATAAGTATAATATTAATTTAAATGTTTATTTAGTACTTTGAATGTACTCTGTTACTGAGTAAAGGGATTTTGCCAATAAAAGGTTCTTCAGTCTGCACTTAAACGTTTCCTCACTAGAATCATTTTTTGATTCGGCAGGTAGGTGCTCGTATATGCCTTTACTATAGATTTCTTCCGTCTCCTGTTCTTTACCTATTCCTATTTTACAATAAATGATGTGGACCGATCCTTTAATTTGATTACTCAAAATCCCCAGCCACAGGGTTACGTTCAGCCAGACTCCCTGCCAATTTGAAGGGGTTGGATTTCCGTGGACTGTTGCTTCCAGCACGTTTCTTTCGCCGATTCTTGAACTAGAGTTCTTGATCCATGTCGACTATGCCATTGAATTGGGCTGATTTTTTTCCTGTTTAAAAATTCAATAAATACTTTTTAGAGGGACGAAAACAACGACAAAACCAAAACATCAACGTCAATATAGCTGTCTATGCCTTTACCACGAGTTTACAATGTCGATTTTGTTTAGCGACCGCCTAAACTACTTTACAATTTTGTATAGCAAATTTACAGCGCACCTAGCGTTCTTACTTTCTCAAAGTCGTTTCTTATGAAGAGTGATTATTTAGGAGATGGCAAAACTTTCTATTTATTTTAAATCTCTTATCAAGGGTGATAATTTGGATGCATTACTTTAAGAATAGGTAAAAGTTAGTGTGTAAATATGATGTGAAGTAAGCCTGCAAAATTTGTATATACTATCATTGACTTACAATTATATGGACGTCGGGTCCGCGCTAAAAAGTGTCCGAACTTATAGGGCGTTAAAATCGTATACAGAGCGTCATTCACGCTTTAATCTTCGTTTGTTCGACTGACAGCGAAGCAAGCAAAATTAGACAGTACTGCGATGACATTACAACTTAAATTCAACGTTTTAGCTTTTTCATATTCCTTTACATGTCACTACGTTTAAATAGGTTGATTTAGGACATTTTTTTCGTGGTTTTTGTATTAGACCCGTCGTCCATTTATTTGTAAGTCAATGTATACTATCCATTTTTTGCGTTTCAGTAACTTTGTGCTTTAAGATACGAGTTTGAGAAAGTGCGGCGACGATTTTGTATACAAATATTTTATGCTGTCCGGAGCGATAACTGTTGCTAATCTCCATCGAGTATATAACCAGAAATAGAGACGAAATAAGGGCCATCCATCCCAGACAACTCATCAGGCAAATGTAGCATATATCACTTTTATATATCAACTCTCGTTTGCACTGAAATCACAAATTAGAAAGCTGAAATAGTATAGCGCCAACAACCGACCTGTGTGTACGTCTCCGTATATTCCACAAATATTCTGTATTTATTGTAATAAAGATAATATCTTTAACAATGGGGGCTGTTCCATTCGGTGGTGTGGGAAAAACAGCAAAACATCTAATTACAAAACAAACGGAATCACATTTCATCGGCAATTAAATATGTAATTTTTCAATTTTCAGTTAGACTGGTCGATTTGAAGTCCAACAATTGACGACACCCGTTAATTGTTTCGAATTCGGGCTGGCCAATCGGAGCGCAGTTGTCACAGTAATGATTTGACAGAATAGTTCTCAAACAAATTAAATGACATTCCGTCTCTATTTCTGGTTATATACTCGATGCTAATCTCACAGTAGAGGCACTGATTTCAATATATTTTGCGCAGTCAACAAGTTTGTTTTTCTAACATGGATTTGATTTATATCGATAGGATGAAAGCTTTATTCATTTTATCGATTTGTGCTCAGAACTAAGCCACTTATGATAGGTAATGTTTTATTTTTAGAAAAAATAATGTTTTGCTAGCTAGAATGTTCGTGCAAAAAAACGATTTAAGATACGATACTTCAGATCAATTTCAAATTTTTCCCGTACTGAATCTTGTTTATTTTTATTTATTTATATTTCAGACAACTTAATAGGTCCACAATTGTGTTAGCAGTACTCTTGAGCCTACGTTAGTACTTAATAATGAACAATGATTTCATCCTTAGAGTGAGTTTCCACACCAAAGAATCAATTCTATTGCGTGTGTCGAGCTTTTGTTTTTTTATAAACCAAATTAAAGTGTTAAAAATGTATATCGTATACTATACGTGTTCTATTTAAATTAGTTGATATAAAAAAAACATTGGTATATACATGTAAAACACCTAATCAAAAATTTCGAAGTTTGTGTTCTTTTTTCTATAGTGTCGTCACACCGTATAGTAATCGGTGATATACTCAATTTTACTCATTGACTTACAATTATATGGACGTCGGGTCCGCGCTCAAAAGTGTCCGAACTTATAGGGCGTTAAAATCGTATACAGAGCGTCATTCACGCTTTATTCTTCGTTTGTTCGACTGACAGCGAAGCAAGCAAAATTAGACAGTACTGCGATGACATTACAATTTAAATTCAACGTTTTAGCTTTTTCATATTCCTTTACATGTCACTACGTTTAAATAGGTTGACTTGGGACATTTTTTTCGTGGCTTTTGTATTAGACCCGTCGTCCATTTATTTGTAAGTCAATGATTTTACTTTATAATTTTTCCAAGGTGATTGATTCAATACTTTCACTGTTTTAAGGAATCAATCAAAGCTATTTCAGGATGTATATGTTTAGATAGATTCGAAGTTACAATGCCATAGAAAGATATACAGAAATACACATATATGTACAATATAAATATTATATATATATATTACATAGTAATTGGATGTAGGTTCATTTTCCCATCGTATGTACTCGTATTCCTGGTTTTAACCAACATTTTTCATTTTGTATTTTTTGTGTGTCCTGTTCATCCCTATCCAAACGTTAAATCGGATTGCTGTATGTTGCTATGTTGTTATATTGAATGACATAGGCACCAATATGTTTATAGGTTTAAGTGGTAAATGTTATTTATGAATTATTTAGTATTATTGGCTGTTTTTTTTTTTTGTGGAGCCGGTCGAGGTGTGTCACATAAGTCTTATTTCAAATGCAGCGAGTTTCTTCAAAAGGGTAGGGTCTGAAAAACAGCTTAAGCTGAGACTCTTACCTTTTTATCTACTACACACGATGTTATTTAAGGATAAACTTGTATGTTACTGTACTCATTGTAGATAAATAAAGTTCTTTATTATTGAGTTCTTAGGTTTTCGCGATTGTTACACATAGGAAATGAAACTATTTTTCTGGATTTACATCGCGAATATTTGTCCCATGTTCACGGTTGACTGAGGTGGCACAATTAGGTAACTGGTTGAAGACTGTACCACCTCAGTCAACCGTGACCATGGGACCTGCAAAGGGCCCGAAACGTCGGTTTGTTAAATCTGAAAAATAGTTTCATTTCTTTATTATTATTATTAAATAAAGACTTCACAAACGTATAACTTCCCTAGTTTGTTATAATTACTAAAACAAAGATCGAACACTAAGAAAAATTCCTTTGATTGGGCTGGATTCGAACCAGCGCCTTCAGCATACCTTGCCAGACGCTCTGCCAACAGAGTTACAGAATGATGGACTGTAAAAAGCAGACCTTAAGAAATTTTCTGTGTGCTTGTTGCAGATCTTTGTTTTTATTTTTAACGTATTTTTGCCGCAGCGCCATCTGTGAGAAATCTATGAAAGTTTTTTTACTTCACTCAGCCAGGTACCTTTACAACTACCAGCGGCAGACTAGTGATGTGAATAACAATGATCTGCACATCTGACGGTAGTACGCTTTCGAATTTTCGGGAAATATTCGATTTATTTGCCATACGTATTTGGAATATCCAAGCACCCACACGCGCTCACCATATTCATACGCACATTTATTTTACATCCATACACACGCGCTCTCGAACGCTAATACGCACACACGTACGCACGCGCATGCACGCACACGCACACTCATAAAAATTTTGGTTTTGTTTTTGATTTTTTTTTATTTAGCCTGTTTTTTGTTTATCCTTATTATATTTTTATTTTCGACCATATTCACTGGAGCCTTGATAACCTAAATCACAGGGTGTCCTAGTTTGAGCTCCAGCCATCATAAATGTTACAAATCTTGAGGTACATTGTGCTTGTCGTTGTCATAAGCAACGCATTTACATTTTGGTAACTTTTGTTATGATGGTACCTAAACTTTTCTTTTCTTTAAAAATGTCAAATGTTTTACTTAACAATAAAACTGAAATAAAATGAGATATAAAAACCCCTTACATGGGGTTGTAGGTTATCGTTTTGCTGATTATCATCAGTGTTTTATAGTAAGCGGCGTATGCGCCATTTGGAACAAAAATTTCAGGAGAGCCTGTTTTTAAATATGTATTGAATTGATATTCAATTATTTTTGTGAAATTACTCCACTAGTTTGTTATAATTATTAACACAAAGATCGAACACTTAGAAAAAAATTCCTTCGATCAGGCCGGATTCGAACCGACGTCTCAAGCCGTGGCAGACGCTATGCCAACTAAGCCACGGAACGAACCAGCGGTATTCACGAATACGGTATTTCTTGTAAAATTTCAAAGTAAGTTTGTGTTTTTTTTCTATCGTGAAAATTTTTAGAGAATCTTATTTTACACACCAAATAGCAGAAATCAGAAATCAGAAATCAGAAACATTTATTGTATGAATTGGTAAAATACAGGTGTTACTTACAAGTGATTAGATCTACAATTCTTACCCAAATCAGGCGTACAATGTCTTAAAATTACAATTCAATTAAAATTTATTACAACTTAAATGTCAAAAATTTAAATTATAATTAAGTTAGTTATACAATTGTCAAATATTTGATGTCTTTATATAAAATTCGTTAAGATTGTAAAAAACTTTGTCAATTAACCATTTTTTTAAACAAGCTTTAAATTTATCACCATTTAAACATTTCATTTCCATTGGAAGTCTGTTATAAATTCTAATCGCTGTTACATAGGTGCTGCGGTCAAAGATCGTGGTGTTTATTTTAGGGAGGACAAGACGGTCCTTGTTTCTGACGTTAACGGCAATCTTGGCAAGTTAGCAATCAGTGTATATCGTCCATGTTACTATGTAATTTTTCCAAGGTGTTAGATTCAACACTTTCGCTATTAAACGGAATCAACTAAAGCTATTTAAGGATGTGTAACTCAATTTCGCATAGATATCGATTACATTGTTTATGATAAGGAGAATTGTTCTGTTGTTACAATTTTATGGAGGAAATAAATAAATTTTTTATCATTTATTCATCAATGTGTAGATCAATGACATAAGGAATGTAGCTGATTGGAGTGTTCCGGAATTTGTAGTCGATTGAAGAAACTGTGACCGTGGAACTAAATTTAAAAGCTCCAGCGCACTCTCCGAAATGTAACCGCTAGAAAACCGACACGTAGGCCGCTTGTCTGCGATAGTCGAGATTTTGAAGCTTCGGTTTCTATGGAATTCTATAAGAATAGAAGCTTCATAAATATGGACATACCATAATATATTGACGACAATCATTAAAAAATAGGAATTACATAAAACAATTTTTCTTATAGTACCAAGTAACGGGACGAACAAGTCGTACGCCTGGTGGTAAGCGACACGCCTGTCTATAACAGTTGTAGTGCCACTCTGATGTGAGGGGCACTGTCACTGTGCCCTTGGACAAAAAGTTGACGAGTCGGAAATAGGAAAGATGGCAGTACTTCCTTGAAATAACTCTTTCACAAGGAGTTATACTGAATATATTAATATATTTTGATCTGTGTGTTGTGGAAAGCGCGCACGCAGTTAATTGAAACCAAAATTGAATTTAAAACATCTGTAAATATTTTAAAACGATTGTGAAAATCTAAAACATGCTTTCTGACTTTTATTTTTAAATGGCGCTTATGTTCGTTCTACAAAACAGCGACAATATGTAAAAATGTATAACTCTTATAATTAAGAATAAGTTATCGATTATTTTCGTTAGTTAAATCTTTAAAACTCTCTCGTGAAAAGGTGTCATTTTGCAGATGTGACCTTATTACATCAAGGGTGAGATATGACATTATATCAACAGCAAAGGCATTCATAAATCATCGGTAACGGTATGACGCAGGATGTAGACGTTATTTCTCTTCGAATACTAAGTTTGCCAACTATTTTTATGATGGTTTTTAATGAAAACTATATCATAAAGTACAATTTTTATGTCACTTTTTCGGAGGCAAGGTGATTTGTTGTTGTAGAACTGTCGGTAAAAATGGATTTGTTTTTATTTATTAACTTTTGACACGTTAGTCGTAGGAACGGTATTAACGAACGAGGCATAACACTGTAGGTTTGATGTAAAGCGACTTAAATGTTTGAAATAAATAAGTTCGGATAATTTAAGCAGACACGCGTAGGTTTTCAACTCTAAACAAAAAAATGGTTAATAAATGAGTGTGACTTTAATTTTAGAAAGTTACCGTTTATTTCAGGGTTTGATTTTATTATGATATTTATTTTCTATGATAATTATCATGCTGATAACTATTCGATGTACATTTGATAATTTTCCATGATGAGTCATAGTTTTGTCTGTTTCATTTTTGACTACAGATTACAATCAGTGAGAAAACTAAATTTGACGGACACGAAGTAAAATGTTTTTTTTCCCTGGCTTGTGAGACTAATTTATTGTTTTTATTATTTATATTATATATAATTTATTCATAAACATCATGGAGGGAAGGTATACAGAAAGTTTGTTCGAGGGAGTATCGAAGAAAGAAAAATCTTTGAGAAAACGATTTGTTTTGTAACTTTTTATGAGACTGACATTTGATAAGTTTGGATACGTATCTGATACAAAACACATGACATTGCTAGCGGCGGCATTTTGTTGTTCCGAAATGCTTCACCACTTCTCAATTTTTTGCGGTAATTAGTGGTTAACGGTGATGGTGACACAATAACTACATACTTACTGTAATAAAATTAGTCATAAGTTTTACTTGTGTCTACTGTTTGTTGATCCAAATGAATTAAGTAATAATAATAATAATAAGTTTATAGTCAGCATGATAATTATCAATGATAACTATCATATCATGCCCTGGTTCATTTATTACTTGAGATAGTAAGATTTATTTATTATACAGATGTATAATAATTTACTGAACTAGGTATCTACGTAGTTCAGTAAAATTTAAACCAATTTGTGTTGCTGTTTTAGAAAATATTATATGTATTTACAGGTTGCTATTTGAGATTATCAGCGCAAAAGTGGTTATCAATGATTAAATTTCTAAATATTTTTTTACATGAAAAGAACGTCCAAATATAAAATAATTTACTTTACGATTTTTAGTTTTTTTTATAATGTTGACGTACAAGTCGTGCGCCTGATAGTGAGCCACACGTCTGTCCAAAACAGTTGCAGTGCCACTCAGAGCTTAAAATCGCAAAGATCTGAGGTGCACTGCCACTGCGTGACGGACGCACTGGTGACGATGGGAGGTGGACTGGAGCCCCACGAGGACGTCTCCACTCTCTCCTCGCGCTGTAAAGTCTAGTAGCCGCTAGATGGCGCTTTTATTTGTGTGCTGCGAAATGTAAGAACGCAAGATGAGATTTCTTTTTATTTAAGAAACTTTTTTTATACTGTCAAGTGACGGGAAGAACATGTCGTGCACCTGATGGTAAGCTACACGCCTGTCCATAACAGTTGCAAAACCGGAACGCAGTAATGCTGACATTGCTGCTTGGCTTGTGAGCGTTAAAAAAATACGTATGCTCTACTGCTGCTAACTAAGTAATATTGTGGAAAAAAATTAAATGTGGGTTACACCACTTTTGAGTCGATAGTGTCATTTTACAATTAAATTAAAGTTTCAGTTAAAAAAACTTAATCTGTTGTATCGTTTTAAACACCCGTAGAAGTGTTACAGGAAAACGGCACTATTTTTAATTGAACGGTAATTCTAAAATTAAAACATATTTTTATACACAAACATATAATTACAAAATATGACACAGTAGAACCACAAGTAAGCAATGGCCTAGTCAACACACTTAACACGATTATTTTTCAAGAAAACCGCTTATATAATCTAAATGGCGTTCATGAGCGATCTCTGGAATTCAATCGTCGGCACAAAAGACGGAAAAGGAGAAGAAGTATCAACATTATACATCGACAAGTGTAAAAAATACTTCTCAGTAAGCGAGGTTGATAAGGAGGATACGCCAATAGTGTTTGGAGAAGCCCATGAAATAGCGTTTAATAAATCTGGCCTTGGACTCGACTGGATCCCGTTGAATTTTATCACCATTTACCACATTGATACAAGAAAAGGTTTGTCTATAATAAAAGTATATTTTTTATCGAGGGACTAAAACGAGCCAAACACATCGCATTTTTGGTATGAAAGTGACCCAATACAAAATTCTAACTTTTTGGGAACACGCATATAAGATTTGAAGTTGTGACATTTTTACGTTATTTAATTATTTACTCTAAGGCAATGTTCTTGTTGAAGAAATGAATTTCGAAACGAAATTAGAAACGAAAACACATTTCTTCGTAATTTTTTTGCCAACAGTAGTGACGTGATGTATTTGCAGATACATGTTTAACAATAAATGTGGTGTTTGCCGAGGCGGGAGTGGAATTTAAAATTTAACGAAAAAGTCGATTCCCGGTAGGACCAATTTGAAAATATGGGTAGTACTAAAAAGCGAATTCCATTACTCTGGCACTCATAGTATAGGGAAGAACCTTGCAGATCTAAAGAAGTAATGATGGCACTCAGTCGAACCTTTACGTTATTTGCATTATTCCTTTCTAAATTTTAACTATCTCATCTTTTCAGCGGAAGTGAAGATGCCGAGTGGTCATACCGACGAGCCTATCATCGAGGACAACAGAGATGGGACAGTCAGCATCAAGTACGAGCCAAGAGAGGAGGGAACTCATGAGCTCTACGTCAAGTACAATGGAGAACATGTACAAGGTAAGGCTTTTCTTTTTTAAGAGATACAGGACAGTCTGTGATCTGTGTCCATGAGATCCATTCAGCGTGCAGCACAAAAAAGTTATTTTTTGTTTATTCAAATGTAAGTGTGCATTTGATCTCCGTCTCACCTGATGGAAAGTGACGATGAGGTCGACGATGGAGCATGCACACCTAAATAATGCGTATTCACTCTAGCCTTCAAAAGGTCCAAGTTATAACGTTCAGGTAACAAGTCTGCAGGCACGGAATTCGACTCCATAGCCATTCGCCATATAAATGTGGAAGCATAAATCCACAACATAGGGGTGAAATCCAAACCTACGCCCGGTCCCCTGACTATGGGAAGGGGAAGGCGGAATTAAATCGTGTAATTTCATAGCACACTCTCCGTAATATATTCTGTAAAATACCGATAAGCAAGCAACTTTACGGCGGTGTTCAAGGCTCTGCAGCTTCGCCTCTACTAATTACGAGTCACCTATAAGCCTCTTGACACGCATGTCAGTGAATCCAAGGTTGCCAGTTGGTATGTAGCAGAGCCATCCCAAAGGTGACAGTAGTACTCCGTACACGACCGGACTTGTGCTTGATGCAGCTGAAGCAACTGTTCTGGTGTGAAGTAACGCCTCACTGTGGAAAGGATGCCAAGCTAAAAATAAAAAAGCAAGTTATACCATCACTTGTGTCTTAAACTACCTGGAAATCGAACACGTATTTACATCAATCAGAGAAAGCAGAGCTTCTTCTTCTTCTCATCGTATCGATGGCATTCACTATAATGCTTGCCATAACGGTGAAAGGTTTTGCCAATCGACGTAAGAAAAGAATGGTAGGGCATGAGGGGACACCCCCATTCGTGCACTCTAGGGCTTATAAGATTATAATAAAGTATATTCTGTAACACACCCTTGCCAAATATTTTGGTTGACTGCACAGCTTTGCAGTTGCTGAAGCTAATACCCGTGAGTAATGATAACAGCACAGTGCGATAATAGAGCGTTGCGGCGTGTAAGGACATGTAGTGACAAAGATAGAGAAAACCTGATGACCTCAGTGACCAAAGGGTATGCTCTGTGGGCGCTAAATGAGGAGGCCCCGGGTTCGATTCCTGGTAGGATCAATTTGGGAAATTACTTTTTCTAAATTGGTTCTGTTGTGGACGAGAATACTTTCTTGGTAGTCCTGGAGTGAATTTCGTGGTTCTGGTACTGATAGTGCAGGAAATTCTTTTGTTTGAGATCAGATGACTGGTGTGACTGGCTGGGTGGCATAAAGATATAATAGAAAAAGATGTTAAGAAGATTTGGACACGTATAAAGTTGATAAAAGAAAGGCGATTGACGGAACAGATTTATAAGGCGCTGTGAGCGGGTAAGTTGGTAAAGGCCTACCAAGGCGAACTTATCAAGAAGAAGTTGAGGTCATTCTAAAGAAAGGTCAGGTCAAGAATACCTTTAACTGACGAACGTGTATGAAAGCATTGTTGCCTATTGATGAGGCAAAATATGTTTGGCAGGATCGTAGCAATTGGATGGCTGTGATTTGCACTTTCTATATTACGAATTACACCAACTATGTAGGAAATTAATATCACCTGTCCTATCTTTCCAGGATCTCCCTACAAGTTCCACGTAGACTCTATCCCTTCAGGGTATGTGACAGCGTATGGCCCAGGACTGGTGAGCGGCGTCAGCGGCGAGCCATGCCATTTCACCATCAGTACGAAGGGAGCTGGCGCTGGTGGACTTACCATGTCTGTCGAAGGACCCAGCAAGGCCGAGGTACAGCTTCAAGTCTTCAATTAAAGTTTCAAGCGTCTGAAGTTCCCAGATCAGCCTGTTTGCACAGACTTCATCAAGTTCTCAAAAGGCCTTGCCTTGGGTGAACTGCCCCGGGTACACGTACAGCACCATTCATATTTTCCAGATAGGTACCGAAGCTGTAAGTACGCTAACTTCCCGTTGTGGTTGCGCAACGGTTGCTACCGCTAAGCCGTTGATTCTAAAGCCCACTAACAAATCTCCACTTTGGTGGCGGAGCTGTAGGTCACCTCCCGACGCCGAAGCGTCTCCCTTAGTTCCCAGAAATCTACGCGACTTGAGAGACCGGAGGATATATAGATTATCCTCTACTAGGTCTCCGGGCTAGTGCCGGAGATGTCCGTCGCAGTGTCCTGCGATAATGTCGACTTGTTTCTCCCGTCACTTGGTATAAAAAAAAACACTGGCGACTGCCATGATGGTCTGATTGAAGTGACTAAAGATCTTTATGATCTTTCAGGCCTCTCCGTGGTCACCACTTTACTATTTGCCGTATTCCATCGTGAACTAAAAGGTTTGGTGGCACCTTCCTCTGTCGCATAGTCGACAATTGGAAATCCCTTCCAGCGCACGTATTCCCTCTGCCCTACGATATGGGATCCTTCAAAGGAGGCGTAAAGAGGCATCTTGTTTATAGGCATGCAGGTTAGAGGTGGCTAGGGCAGTAATTGTATCAACTTTCCATTTTACATCAGGTGGAGTGGAGTCATCATACTAAAAAAAAATATATTTCAGATCACTTGCCATGACAACAAAGATGGCACCGTCTCCGTGTCATTCCTGCCAACTGCTCCTGGCGAGTACAAGGTCTCAGTCAGGTTTGGTGAGAAACACATTAAAGGATCTCCCTTCTTAGCGAAGGTAAGTCAACATATAAAGCACTGACTTGGTTTTGTTATGGGGCGGACGAGCTATTGTTCAACATGGCATTTTATAAACAATTCCTTGGAATGTTTCAGATAACCGGTGAAGGTCGTAAGAGGAACCAAATCTCTGTAGGCAGTTGCAGCGAAGTCACCTTACCCGGCAAGATCAGTGACAATGATATTCGCAGTCTTAACGCTTCCATTCAGGTAAGAAAGGAAATTGTCTCTTATGAGTGCTTCAGTAGGTTTTATATTAATTCAATACAAGTTCGTGGCTTGGGAATGATACTATTTTTCGGAAGCAATCCTGAATATTCCAGTAGAAGTAGTGTTACCCCAAGTACTGCCATCTTACCTGTTACCGCAGCCAAGCAGTAATGTGTGCATTACCGCGTTTCGGTTTCGAAGGTGCTCGTGAAATAACAGGCACATGTGTCACAACTTATGCCTCGGGGTAACGGGCGCAGTGGCAGTGCCCCTCAGACCTTTGCGATTAAAGCTCTGAATGGCACTGCAACTGTCATGGACAGGCTTATCACCAGGCGCATGACTTGTTGTTCCATAGCTTGGTATCATTAAAAAAAAGTTACCACACCTTTTGTTTGTTCCTTCCAGGCACCTTCTGGACTCGAAGAACCCTGTTTCTTGAAGCGGCTTCCATCTGGCAATATTGGAATCAGCTTCACTCCTCGTGAGGCTGGTCAGCACATCGTTTCTGTTAAGAAAATGGGTGTTCATATCCAAAATTCTCCTTTCAACATCACTGTCACGGAGACAGAAGTTGGTGATTCTAAAAAAGTCAAGGTAAGTGGAAAGAGGGGAAAGGGATTGGGCTGCTGGTGAAATTCACATGGGACTAACGTATGTCACAGGGTGACAGACGCCGTGGCAGTGGCCCTCAGAACTTCGTAATTTAATGCTCTGAGTGTCACTGCAACTGTTATGGACATTCCTGTCGCTTAGACAACTAGTTCGTTCCGTCTCTTGGTACCATAAAAATAGAGCTTATTAGTCTTTAAATCTTTATTATGGTTATTAAAATTAGAGAAGTGGAATGAGATTTGCAATACAACAGTTGAAATATTTCATCACAGGTTTCCGGCACGGCCCTGAAGGAGGGCAAGACTCATACCGAGAATACTTTCACAGTTGACACCAAGAATGCTGGTTACGGTGGTCTTTCACTCTCCATTGAAGGTATGTGATTTGCCTCCACGAAGAATAATTATGGTATTTACCCATGTTTCTATCAGTTTTTTCAACAATTTTTTTATTTCAATGTTTTATAACAATATGTACGGTACAAAAAATTTGAATTTATTGATATTTTCGTTGAAAGAAATTTATCGTTATTTAAATTCGTAAACCTTATTTTATAATGTAGGTATTATTAAGGTAAACTTTTGAGTAGTACAAAAAACTGAGTTACCTTCTAGAAATAATTTTATATGATTATACATAAGCCTTATCGACGATATTGCACAGATACAGTTAGATTCCGGAAATTTCCTTCTGTTGAAAATCCGTCTGTTGCTGTTCAATTTTGCACATAATACAGGCACTTCGCAATCTCTTCTCTTAACGTGTCGATCGATCAGGGCAGGTAGAATTGAATGCTATCTTACACTACAAATAAATTAACGTTTGCTGAGCTAATAATTTCGATTATTTTGGACTACCATTTATAAACGTAATGTGTACAAGATAATGAATAACAGTGTACAATTATATTATACATGTAAATTGTGTTATGTTTACAATAAATAAAATAAATAATTGCTAATTAGACTTATTAACTAAAAATAACGGATAATTCGGCATATTATATTATTATATATACATATTTAAGTCGAATTTTTGCTCGACATGTTTCGAACCAATTCGTGGTCTTGGAAAACAGTGTTAGGTACTACGTCAGAGGTTAGTGTAGATGAGACTTTAGAAAGTGACGTTGTTAGTGTAGTGTGCAATCCTGCATATGACTTTAATAAAAATGAAGCGAACGAGGGTAGAGTCTCGCCGACGCCGCCTGCGCCCGCTGCCGTACTGAGTGATCGGGCTGCCAGGGGTTTGGCGCGCAGTTTCCGTTGAGTCACCGCCGCGGAATCTCATGATTAAGGACCGCGAATTGGTTCGAAACATGTCGAGCAAAAATTCGACTTATATACATGAGTTATCCGTTATTTTTAGCTAATTACACTTATAATAAAAATGTAAAATAAACGGCCAGTCTTAAAAAAATACATTATTTACGGTTTTGACTATATTCCTCCACATGTCGTCGGCGTCGGTGTTTTGTAGGAAGGGCGAAGGCGCCATTTCGAAAAATTATTCAGGGAAGCATGTTTTAGTTTTTCACGGCTGTTTTGTTAATATTGACGTTCAGTTTCAAATTCACTTTTAGAACTTAAACATAATTAAAACTAAAGTTGAATTTTAAAACAGGATGTAAATGTTTTAAAACAGTCGTTAAAACGTAAAACATGCTGCAAACAAAACACTATACATATACCATTTTATCATACTTCACGAAGTTACAAATTCATCAAGGAAAATGTACATGCTTCTATAATAATATTCCAGTTGATATTCAAAATTTGTCATTTATGAGGTTTAAAACCATAGTGAAACAAAAAGTTTACACTAAAGAGTTATATATAACACAGCTTTTGCATATTTGGATGACAAAGTACATGGTTTGGACATGTTTAGATCTTGCAGACTGTCTCGATCTACGATATTTAAAATAAACTTAGTAACAAATGTGTACAAATGTTTATTTACAAAGAAAACCCCCTAGAGTTTCTTATTTATTCTTCCCGGAGGATTTTGCTTTACGAATTAGTTTTCTTCTTAGTCTGCCACTCCTCTATGAAGGTTGGTGACCATCATAGCTATTCTCGTTTTTGAAGCTGCCGCACGAAGGAGGGACTGTGTGCTGAGGTGGAACCAGTCCTCAGATTCTTCAACCACGAGGTTTTCTTTCTGCCACAACTTTCCCCTGCATTATTAGTTGAAGAATCCGGTCTCTATTGCCCCTCATTACGTGGCTAAAATATTGCAACTTGCTTTCCTTTACAGTTCTGAGTATTTCCAACTTTTTTCCCATTCGATGAAGAACCTCAACATTGGTGACCTTTTGTACCCACGATTTGCTATACGTGTTAGTAGTACTTGTGTGTTTACCTATGAAATAAACATTTTCAGTTTTGATCATTGACTTACAAATAAATGGACGACAGGTCTAATACAAAAACCACGAAAAAAATGTCCCAAGTCAACGTATTTAAACGTAGTGACATGTAAAGGAATATGAAAAAGCTAAAACGTTGAATTAAATTGTAATGTCATCGCAGTACTGTCTAATTTTGCTTGCTTCGCTGTCAGTCGAACAAACGAAGACTAAAGCGTGAATGACGCTCTGTATACGATTTTAACGCCCTATAAGTTCGGACACTTTTTAGCGCGGACCCGACGTCCATATAATTGTAAGTCAATGGTTTTGATTTTCAGTTTTTGACTTTCAGTTTCGATGAACAAATCAAATTCAGAATGATCTGAATTTGAAATGTTCGCTCTGACGAACATTCAATATTTTTTTGACGTTTGTTCTTCAGCAAATCTAAACTTAGTTCAAACGTCATCTTTCAGGTCCCAGTAAGGCCGAGATCCAGTGCGCAGACGGCAAAGATGGCGTTCTGGCAATCAGCTACAAGCCAACCGAACCTGGATATTACATCATCAACTTGAAGTTCGCTGATCATCATGTTGAAGGGTCTCCCTTCACCGTAAAGGTGCGTTACTTGGATGTTAAACTTATACACTTTGGACCAGTGCTAGAAAGGTTTGTGACTTCTTAGCAACATTACAATTGAAAAAGTAAGGTATGAAAAAACGAGGACCGTGATAGCCTCTCAAGTAGAGGCCATGGGTTCGAATCCGGGTTCGCACCTCTGAGTTTTCGAAATTTATTTTAAAATTTACCATGAGCTTTTCTGTCTGCACATCGAAGAAGGTTCGCAGTCCTCGGAAAACTGCATTGAGTCAGCGTGGTGGACAATGGCCTCTCTCGCCTGAGAGGAGACCCCGTGCCCAGCAGTAGGATGTATAAATGAGTTCATGATGATGAAAAAACACTGGTTTTAACTCATATATGGGACATTGGTCTCTAGACAATTTGGCTACTTTCATCTGAACATACTTACCGATATTTATTTACATTAAATGGTTTCAATTTTCAGAAAACTTCGTTTTTCGATCTTCTTCTTTCTGAGTATATATTCAAAACATTTTCAGAACCTTGTATTTTAGTCATTGGGTAATCAGAATTTAAAATAGGAAAGAGAAGTGTCACAACGCCTGCTTGTCGATCGAGAAGTTGATCAAGTAACTCCGTTTGACGGAGTCAAATGAGGAAACAAAATAAACTCCTTATAATAAACTTCCTGAAACTGAAACTTTTCAGTTTCACAAAAAAATATTCGTTTAGATGGGTTGAAGAAGTTGGGATATCGCTGGACAGGGTGTAAGAGTTAAAAGATTACGTTGAAAAATAAAAAATAATCTCAAATTCACGGATTAATCAAACCGCTTTCGTATTTTGACCTGAGTGGCGATGAAATTGTACTTAAGAATGTAATTATATTACTTAGGTGACTGGTGAGGGCAGCAACAGACAGAGAGAGAAGATCCAGAGACAGCGTGACCAAGTACCTCTTACCGAAGTTGGCACAAACTGCAAGCTCACGTTCAAGATGCCTGGTAAGATTTATATAACACTTGAAACGTCAGTGACGCAGCGCACAAGCTGTAACCATTTTGACTATACTGTGATATATCTAGAATGGGAATTGCGTAAGGTCTGATTTTTGATTAGACATAAGGAATTGACAGCTGTAATATCATTCATTCAAAATTATGTTGCTATGTTTGTTTATATTCTGATTCCTACTATAACCATCTAATTTGTGTGTTAAATCAACTATTGTACCGATTTGAAATGTCAAAAGTTTCTGATCGACCAGTCGTGAATCGCAATTATGCGCATAGACTCGGAAGTCAGTTTCCGATCGGGAGAGGCAATCAAAATCAAGCAGCAGATGTCGCTTGTACACTAATCCAAGAAAATACGAACACCGCTTGTGTGCCTAGCATTGACTTACAATTATATGGACGTCGGGTCCGCGCTAAAAAGTGTCCGAACTTATATGGCGTTAAAATCGTATACAGAGCGTCATTCACGCTTTAGTCTTCGTTTGTTCGACTGACAGCGAAGCAAGCAAAATTAGACAGGACTGCGATGACATTACAATTTGAATTCAACGTTTTAGCTTTTTCATATTCCTTTACATGTCACTACGTTTAAATAGGTTGACTTGGGACATTTTTTTCGTGGTTTGTGTATTAGATCCGTCGTCCATTTATTTGTAAGTCATTGGTGCCTAGAGATAAAATGATTCCTGTGACATTTCGGACCGCCATTTCTTGGATTCGGAACTGTAGTGCGCAATCGTTATAAGGCATTAGCTCCCGAGTTTGCTAATTTTAAATCGTCTCAGTTATGTGTCGATAGAGTGGCTCAATTTTGTACGATCGGTGTTCTGTTAAAAGTTTAGAATAATGGTTTGTCATCGAGTTACTATTCCACTGCCATTGCAATTTTTTGGTATTCTGCTCTTCGACGGCGAGTCTATGGCACTGCGATCGCGTAGTGTATTAAATTATTTGACATAAAAGAAATTTTAGTAGCAGTAGAACTCCTTGTGAAAGAGTTCATCAAGGGAAGTACTGCCACCTTACCTATGTCTGCTGCCCCCCAGCAGTAATGTGAACATTACTGTGTTCCGGTTTTGAAGGGTAAGAGAGCTGATGAAATTACAGGCACATGGGACTTGTCAACTTATATCTCGGGGTGTCGGGCGCAGTGGCAGTGTCTCTGATCTTTGTGATTTAACTGCTCACACGATGCGCTACTCCTACCGCAAAATGGCGGCTATTTGGTTTCGCAAATTAGAAAAGCATTCAGTTTAAATACAAGTTTTTATAAATAAAAATTATTATTCTGCATTGTTAAATAAATACCCTCCGTACTACTAACAAAAACATCTCAAATAAAATGCAGTAATACACTGTAAATCCTGCACTTAAAAAGCACTAATGAAATTTTTGGTGTACTTGGATAAATATGATAATATTCCGTTTGAGTGGTTCTAACGTTTACCACGAAATTACTCCTTAAAGTATAGTTTATAAACATTTATATTCAGGGTAAACTTAAAAAACGCTACTTACGGTATGTTTTCAATAAATAAACACGGAAATCACCAGCCCAAACAATAACACACACAATTGTTGTGACGTATTTTTGAAGTTGTTTATTTTTTTTAAATGACAGACCCAGGCGTTAAAAACTTTATGGTTTGCTAGAGTAGTTACCGAAATAGCAATTAATATTAGTTCTTTTACCTATTATAACTTCGATATCCGATAAATCGGTATAAAATCATCACCGGCACCTCTAGGTGTGGTATGCGTCTACAGCTGCAAGTATCGCGTGAGCGGTTAAAGATCTGAGTGACACTGCAACTGTTACCAGGCACACGACTTGCTCATCCCGTCACTTAGTATTATAAAATAAAATTAATAAAAATTCATCTAATTTGAACACTAAATTGCTGACTAAACGAGATAAAAATTACGATATGCATTGTAATTTCCATGGTAAGTCAATGTTTCCATGGTAAGGCGACATAGATCGTTAGCGATTGACTGAATGAACACCATCACTGCCTTTCCACTGACACTATTGAGACTAAGTTTTATAGTAGCAGAAGAGCTTTTTGTGAAAGAGTTCGTCCAGGGATGTACTGCGCCCGTCACCCTGAGACGAAAGTTGACAAGTCCCATGTGCCTGTCACCAGCACCTTTACCCTTCAAAACCGGAACGCAGTAAAGCTCACATTACTGCAGGGCTGCAGAAATAGGTAAGGTAGCATACGGTAAAGGTGTTTATTTTTGTGGTAGTTTGAACAAGAATAGCTCAAATTCAAAACTGTTCAACATTTAATTTCATAAACAAGATACCAATAACAAAGACCACAAATAAATTAGAAAAGTTCATTTCCCAATGTGGACCTACTGGGAATCGAACTTGAGACATTGGGCCACCCAGGTCGTCGATTGTTTGAGACAAGTTTTTGACTATTAATCTGCTCAACATTATGTGTGTTACCAGTTTTTTATGAACCAATTCATAAAAAACTGGCAACACACTAAAAGGTTCCTTATATTATCTGTTATTAAAAATCCAGCCATTAATAATTAACTTATTACAGATATTACATTAACTTTACAGTATCATTTCAATTTTGATAACGAAAAAGTAACTTTGAACTTAAAATGGTTCGGATTTCAACTTTTCGAAGAAAGAAAAGAAAAGAATTTTCCGAAGAGAACATGGCGCATATATTTTAATATTTAAGTTTTTGATGCATTACGTTTCTTCTTTCGATTCGAACTTAGACTGAATGAAGACTATTAAATTTGTTGAGTGTAGAAAATAAAATCAGGAGTCCAGTAGTGGGAGAAAGTGGACTGTGGATGATGACAATGGAAAAGCACTTCAAATCAAAACTAATTAACGATCTCGATGGCCCATCGGTTTATATTGTGGATGCTAGACGACGAGAAGTTCTAGCCCTGCCAGTGCAGTCTCGTTCTTCGTCTGACATCCGTCCGAAGCAATTATTGTCAAATAAATAATACTCCACCAAATGTACAATTGTTTTTTAGTTTAGTCGATTACATTATATACATTGGGCGTCTCACGGCTATGCCACACGGAGGGAAAGTATCTTAAATACTATAAATATAAAATTTTACTGAAATAGGACTTCATTTTGATTTTAAAAACAATTCGAATTGCATTCAAATATTTTTGAATAATTTTCTGTCTGAACCGGGAATCGGAATGCTAAACGTGAAATAACAAGCACCTGTCATTTTACTAAACTTATCGAAAGCCTAAATCATAAGGATTATTTTCTTCTAAATAACATAGCATCTTAAGTAAAAGGAAGACCATGAATTTAACATTTAATTACAAATTTTGTTCAGGAAAATGAACCTGTTAAAGATTTAGTTTACATGAACCGGTATGAGAATGTGTAGGAGTTACATTACCTTAGACGTATGATTTTTAACATTTACCATGAAAAAATAAATAAATCAACAGGAAGTAACATAAATTACCAAAAGAGTGAGAATTTGTGTACTACAGAAAAGGACACATTTTGAGCATTTGATAACATAAATTGTAAGTTGCAGTACATAATTATTTAGATTAAATGTTAAATTTGGTCTTCTTTTTAATTCAGATATGATGCTATGTTATTTAAAAGAAAACAATCCTTACAGGTGTTTTTCTTTTCACATTTGAAGGGTACGATTCCCTGTTCAGACAGACGATTATTTAAAAATCTTTGAATGCAGTTCGAATTGTTTTTAAAATCAAAATGAAGTCTTCAAAGAAGACTTCCGAAATTTCTTCAAAGAAGACTTCTGAGATTTCTTCAAAAAAGACTTCATTAAGTTAAATTTTCTGTCTACGGTATTCAAAGCACTTTCCTTCCGTGTGGCATAGTCGTGTGATGCCCTATAAAGTATAATCGAGCAAGTTAAATATATGATCGATTATTTCTTATTTGACAGTAATTGTTTCGGAGGCATGTCGGACGTAAAAGACCTCCGAGTCTGGATGTTCTCGGATGTGCCCCAGAGTGAATTCCGTTACTTTGGTGCATTCTCTAGTTTGAGACCAGGCAATTGATTTGGTTGTCTGCCAAATTAGTATCAACTTTTATCACTCAGGTATCACCTCCTTTGACTTGGCGGCGACCGTTACCAGCCCAGGAGGAATCTCTGAGGACGCTGAGATCCAGGAGGTGGAAGACGGTCTCTACGCTGTCCACTTCGTGCCCAAGGAGCTGGGTGTCCACACCGTGTCCGTCAAGTACAGGGATATCCATATTCCTGGTGAGTATAGTCAGCGGCAAAATATCAGAAGCGTGAAAAGGTTCAATATAAAAAAACTGATCAAAACATCGTGGAATTACATCTATTTGCCAAGTTTTAATAAAATTTTACCGGAAAGTGCGCGAAACTGGACTTATCCCCTTTGTCACCCTTAAAGACGAAATATTATCTTGAAATTTAAATGGGACCAATATTGAGGCACCCTCTTTCCACCAAAAAAATAATTCTCAAAATCAGTTCACATACGCCGCCGGAGTTTTCGCGTAACATACATAAAAAAAAATTCAGTCGTATTGAGAAACTCCTCCTTTTTTCGAAGTCGTATTAAGTCGGTGAAGTCGGTTAAAAATATCGTATAAATTTTATTAAGTGTATCATGCTATTATTACTATAATAATAATAATATAATAATAAATTTCTTTATTTCGGACTAAGTCCATAAGGGTTAGTAACAAATCACTTAAAAATAGGGTTAGTATTATAAGTTGCTTATTTTACTATAGTATTATTATTTTTGTGAATCGATTAATCGACACAAAGATCGAACAAACCACAAAGAAAAATTCCTTTGATCCGGCTGGAGTCGAATCAGCGACTGTTTGCCAGACTGGGGCTAAGTGTTCTCCCAAAAACTGCTTCTTGACGATATTGTGTTTCAGATTTAAACGGCTTATGTCGTAGCGCCATATCGGCTATGAATTGGCAACCGGTACTATCTAAATTTTGACAAGTTTACAGTGTGAAGCAAAAATCATTTATATGGCATCTAGTTTATCAAATAAAATTACGTAGTGTACATACATACATGTGTAATAAAAATATTTAAAAACTACGTATGTTTATTTAATAAACCAGATGCTATATAAATGACTCAAACAAATTTTTTCTTCACGTGTAAAGTTCTCAAAATTGAGATAGTACCGATTGCCAGTTCACAGACGATATGTGAGAAACTTATGAAAGTTTCTTTCTTTATTCAGTCAGATACCTTTACAGCTACCAGACCCGGTCTGATAAACAAGCGCTTTGTTACAATCCAGCCGGATGATGATTTGATGAATGATTTTTTATTTCTGTTTGTTCTATCTTTATATTGAATAATAAAATATAATTACAATTTCTTTATTAAAAAAATCGACTTCAAAACTTGGCTATCGTCTTTCACTGTGTTCCAAGCTGCGCCCACCTCAACGACCTCGTTAACACTAATCATATGAGCCCAAACATAAAAATTTTCTCATCTATCTGCTATTTCCACCATCAGATCAGCTTTACGGATCAGAATTACATCTTTGTGCCTAGTTTTATTAAAATCGGTTAAGGGAAAGAAAAGTAAGAAAGAAAGAAAGAAAAGTAATTTATTCAACACAATACACGTGGAGTACAATATTAATAATTAGTATTAAAAGTGTATTATTGCACTGAAAAGGACTCAACTCGGCTAATACTGCGGCAGAGCCACAGCGCTGGTTTTCAGTGGACCCTTTTCGAAAATGCCGATTAAAAGAAATAAAAATATATGAATAAAATAAAAACGAACGTGGACGCGAGTTAAATAAAACTTAAACATGAAACAATATAATTAAATAGGAAACATAACATAACACAAATTTCAGCTAATGTCCCAACAAAGATTCACTCTGCATTTTCTTTTTAATTTTGTATTTTGGAGGCGCATTACACAAATAAAATTGTTCCAGACGTGTTTTGTAGATTTAGAATGTGCTCTTTGAGTTGACATTTGAACGCATAAACGGATTGTGAAGAACGCATTGGTGGCGGTATGTTGTTGTAAAGGGATGAGCTTCATAAACCGGATTCATTATCTAATTCGCCACCGTTAGACGTAGCATATTTTCTTCAAATTTAAACGGAATTGCTACTGAAGTATCCGCTTTTTAACAAAAAAGAAACGACGAAAGCAGATCACAAAATGTCGAAAGTAATCACGTAATATATTCCCGAAAAAAAAGACAGTCGAGCTGTGAATCTCTTCCTTTTTTGGAGTCGTTTCAAAAATAAACCTCATCGTAAAGATTTGATTGTAGGTAATAGAAATTTATCTGTGTACGTAATTTAAAACTACCATTTAACCATTTTACCTTTTTTAAACTTGATAAATACTGAATATAATTCCACGAACTTTTGAGGTCGGTTTTTTATTAAAAGTTATTAAATTTGTGGTAATGATCGATAACGATAGAATTAGGTTATATTATCAATAACTCTTATCTTCTAACGCTCTTTTTTTACCCAGGGTCTCCCTTCCAATTCACTGTTGGCCCTCTCCGAGATTCTGGGTCCCACTTAGTGAAGGCCGGAGGACCGGGTCTAGAAAGAGGTGAAGTAGGCCGCTTCAACGATTTCAACGTCTGGACAAGGGAGGCTGGTGCTGGTCAACTGGCCATCTCGCTGGAAGGCCCTAGCAAGGCTGAGATTGATTTTAAGGACAGGAAGGATGGGTCCTGCGACGTTTCATACAAGGTTGACGAGCCTGGTAAGTAGATATTTTACTTACTAAAAATTACAACTAATAATCAAAAACTTTCGAAAGAAGTTTTTACTATGTTCAACTTTGAACATCATGAATTTAACAATAAAACGCAAGATCTTAGCTAAATGTATTCTAAACTGTCACAAAAAATGGCCTCATCATAAGGCAACAAGTGCAACATAGTAGCATAATTAACTACTTAACAGAAATAGTTTCGTCGGCAACCAACACACACAGAACACTTCTATCATATCAAAGGTATATTAGTCATGAAAATTGTATAAATAGTAATAAGAATTGTAAATATACTCAGTTATCCACTACCATCTGATTGTAACTCGTCAAACTCATCATCCTGCTTAGTACTACCCGCTACTCCTCTCACTGTGGCCAAGGCCCCCTTAACCGTCAGTAGATCGGTCTTGCGAGACACATGGGACTTGTCAACTCGTACCCAAGGTGTATTAAGCAAGTTATTGTAATCTGCAGCTTTTCGTTTAAAGATTCTACGGAATTAGTCCATTTTTTTTGGGCATTGGGCAAGTCACCGGAGGAGAAGCGGGGAAAACTGTTTCGCTGTCAAATGGTTTAGGTATTTACTATTAATTAATGGCCCCTCCACACTCGCGCGCGATTCACGCGAGAAGGCGCGAACTACCCGCGAAGCATGAGTGTGGATCCCATCCGTATATTCTTCGCGGCTCTTTCCCGGTTGTCGGTATTTTGTCCCGCGCCAAAGGGTTCGTGAAGCGCCAACTTTGCATGAACGCTACAAGGCTCCACATTCGCGCATGGCTCAGGGGGTCTACTCTCGATCTCCGTCCGAAACAATTGCTGCCAAATAACCAATACTTGAACAAATGAAAAGACGCGTGATGCGAATGAAGCTTCATACTTGATACTTGTCTTTTAATTTTGTCGAATATTACTTATATGACAGTAATTGTTTCGGATTGCCCCAGTTGCCGATAAGTAAGTGCCGCGGACGGTTGTGGCTGTATTTTTATTGTTGACCATTTGAACGTGCTTAAAATGGCCGTGGATTAGAGAAATTAACTAGAAATGAAATTTTTTGATTGTTCTTGCATTTCTTAAACTGATAACTTTTTTTCTTTGTAAAAGCATAATTGTAAATTGCCAAAGCGCAAAATAGTGCCGCAGCAGCAACAGCTACTTCGGCGTCCATCTTCGTCAAGCGCGCGAACTATACGCGCGATTCAGGCACGAAATGCGCGTGAATCGCGCGCGAGTGTGGAGAGGCCTTAAGAGTTCTCATGCCAAAAAAGTTGTGACATTGGCTCCGCCCAAATTTGTGAAACAAATATATGCCTGAAGTTCGCGTGACATGCGACAGGAGATGTTGAATTTTGCGCATTAAAAGTACCAAATTCATTTTAGCGGAATAACTCTAAAACTAAAGGGATTAAAAAAAAATCCGTAGTGACAGTTGTCGATCATGCATGAATACAATTAATTGTCTGATTTTTGTTCTAATAACCTGTAGCATTTCGAGGATAAATCGAAAAAATTTGAAAATTAGAGGTCATTTCGTGATTTTTATCTATCGAGGAAACTTTATTGTTTTTTGATTCTGATTAATGTCTGTGCTTGAATATATCGTATAGTTACTCATGCAATATTTTATTTTTAACTTTAAAGTGGATATACCCCTCTAAAATTAAATCGAAGATTAGGAATTTTTCCTCTGCTCCCTCTTAAGGATATTGTCGAAGAATGTGCTAATCTGTTAAACGATAATATAAAATCCTGAACAGACGCTAAAATATAAACGAGTTATTTAAATTATTAAATAACAATAATATCTAACTTTGTACATATTATTTATATCGAGATAGTCTTTAAGTACTGTCAAATTTTGGTTTTCAACTGAAGCCCTATAGTTATTAAAATCACATTTTTCCCAAAATTTGCAAGTTCCCATCAGTCGCCATCGGGCGCTTGTCGACGTCGGATCTGTGTAAAAATGTAGTATTGTGCAAAAAAGTTTAAATAAATAAATAGACATGATGAAAGCAAGTCGGAGAAGATCCTGTTTACGTCTCTCTCGCTCTTCGAAGATCTTGGGATCTTTGAGGTTCTAAACCATCCTATTGGAAGGGGTCCAAAGTTTTTGGCTGGCCTATGTAATTATATACTAAGTGCTTTTGTTATATAATTGCTCACAATATAAACAGCTTTATCTACTTGCATTAAAACTTCCCCTCTTAAATTAAATATCTCTACAATAAATATGTTGTGTATAATACAATAAAGGTATTTTAGCGAATACCAAAATAATTCACGGTGTTTTATCGAGGATGGACCCGTGTCGTTGCTTTCTGATCACCAATTCAAATGACCCCCCGCCCCGTTCCATAGTGAACGACAATGACAAAAACTTGAGGGTCTGCCGTGTATTTTTGTGGTTTGGCGAACGTTGTCGAATAGCGACGAATGTTTGTTTAAGTTTGGGCCAAGATTCGCCTGTGAATGGCAATGATAAAAACTTGAGAGTTTGTTGTATATATATCTTGTGGCTGGGCATCCGCCGAATAACGAGGAATGTTTGCTCAGGTTTGGGCCATTATTCGCCAGTGAACGATTGTGTCAAAACTTACATCCCTATATGTGAAGTATGGTTAGGCAAACGTTGGCAAATAGAAACGCATGCTCTCGAATAACTTTAACTATTAAGTTTATATGTGTAAATTAAAGTAACGTTTGTGTTACACTTGGAATTTTTAATATAATAATATTATTATATACTCAGACAATACTTTTTTAGGACGAAGATACTAGTAGCAAAGCAACTTAATATCTATATAATAATAATGTGCAAAAAAACCACCAATCATCTAGCTTCAAACAATAGGGAATTTCTTGTACTATTAGTATCAGAACAACGAGCACTATCCAGATCATACAGACAAGAACCAATTCAGAAAAGTTGATTTCACAAATTAGTTATACCAGGAATCGAACCTGGGGACTCCTCTTCCAGCGCACATAGCGCAAACTATTAGACCAGCGAAGTCGTCAAAAAAGATGTTAGTGATAATTAAAGTAGTTATTTATGACTATTCAAATAATTAATAAACAGATAGCAAACAAATTGTTCTCGTTCCTGATATTATCTGTATTGTTAGACTCGGTTTTTTATAATATAAGCGATCTGTTCATTAATACAATATTCACAGGAGATATATAGAAAGCAAGTGTCATAAAATTATATAACTTTTGCAGAAGCAAAATTAGTAATGCTTCTCTTAATTTTAATTTTAACGAATGCGGACGAATCATACATGCCGTTGAGGCCGTACGTGGTGTATGGGTAGATCCTATAGTGAAAAGCATTTCATAAATAAACAGACTTGTTCCTTATTCGAATCTGACCACGCCTCCACCTTAACTGGCCAATGGCACGACGCTTGACCGTAAGTGCGGCAAAATTTACTGCGAACCATTTTGACAGTTCCATTTTTTAAATTTTGTTTTTATTTTTTTTCAAGTAACCAGTATTTTGTTTTTCTTTTTTTGAAACTCAGATGCAAGGCAAGTGATTGCGCCGATTTACGATATTTGTTTTTGCTAATGATCGGAATTCGCGAGTGAATCGCCATGTTTTCAAATAATCTTTTTTTTGTATTATGTAATCATGCGGTTATGTGGTAATGAGCAAATAATAAGGACTTTGATGGTAATTAAGGATTTAGTTGATTTTATGTGTTTGTTTGGTATTTTATTATTGTTATTGTAGTGAAGCTAAACATAACAACATAAAGTAACACCACAAAAAAAGAGTATTTTTGGACAAACATTTGTCCCTCAGTGTACTGACAATGTTGATTCTCATTACGATTAAATTTTTTTATAATATTAGTACGTACAACGTTGCTGGTTAAACTACCAGTTATTCAAAGCCAGAGCCTGTTTTTCTTTAGTTAAAAGAAAAACCATTATTGGCAATTCTGATTTTATTTTTAAAATTTAATTTAAATAAAAATTTAAATTAAAAATAAGAAAGGTGGTAGCGCAGCGAGAAAATGGTTGTTTCTCAATCATGAGGTCGCTGCATCGAATCCCTGTGGCGGTAGATACCTATGACTTTAATATCTAAATTATGTATATTTCGTTCGTACCGTCAAATTAAAAAATAATACGAATCACACGAAACAAAAAAGTAGTCAAAAACCAAAACACAAAGATCTGCAATAAGCACACAGAAAAATTCGTAAGGTCCGCTGGTTCGTTCCGCAGCTTAGTTGCTTAGGTGGCATAGTGTCTGGCACGCTTTGCTGGAAGACGTTGGTTCGAATCCAGCCAGATCGAGGGGATTTTTTCTAAGTGTCCGTTCTTTGTTTTAGTAATTACACGAAACAAATTATGTACTATTTAAGCGTAAAATGTAATCGACTACTTTCGTTAGTAAAATATTTAAACCTTTCTCCAGAAAAGTTGTCATTTTACAGATGTGACATTGTTTCACCAATGGTACAATTCGTGAATGTTTTATAGCAATAACTCTTGCTAACTCGGAAAGGTTTACAGTCATTGGAATACGTGTCACCAACCCGCCTTGGGCCAGTGTAGAGGACAGTCCAAATTCTCTTCATTATAAGATAAGTTAGTAAGCAGTAGAGCTCTTTCAGAGTTCCTCCAGGGAAGTACTGCTACCTTACCTATTTCTGCCAAGCAGTAATGTGAGCATTACTGCGTTCCGGTTTTGCAGGAAACTGGTGAAATTACAGGCACACGAGACTTGTTGCAGTGCCTCTCAGGTCTTTACGATTTAAAGTTTTGAGTGGCGCTGCAACTGTTATGGACAGGCGTGTCGCTTACCACCAGGCGCACGACTTGTACGTCCTATCAGTTGGTATTATAAAAAAAGTAGTGGGACGAATATTGGTGTGATGGCGATTAAAAGAGAATCCATACCCAGTGTTTTAAACTCATAATGAAACTGGTCAAAATTAACAAAAAGTTGCATTGTCTCAAATTCAAAACCGGGAATGTCGCCAATACTTAAGTCATTATTCCATCGGATAGTTCAAAAATTTCTAATCGCGATACATTTATGAAATATTCGGAGACAAAAAGAGACCGCTTCTTTGTCGGATGCCCGGCGATTTTTTTGTCTTAAAGAATACAATGGCAGTCGAGACAAATTCAGTTTTAGGAGCTGCATTCCTTACCGGTGGTGTTTAAGAATAATTTTAATTGACCGCCCCTCGAAATGAACGTTGGGAAAAAGTTCAAAAAGTGTGCGCTGGATGGCTAAGCGCTATGATGGAATGTTACTTTTGAGCGGGTTTTTGGCCGGCTTATTTGGGAGTTCGAACCACTGGCTTGTATTTTTGTTATACGTCGTCCGTTTGCGATCGGTTTTTGACTTTCGATTGTTTAATTAGTTCATCTGGTTGATTTTAGTCTGTTTTCTTCGATGTTTCCTTTTCTTTTGATTTTTAATTTATTTTATGTCGTTTCTATGAAAAGGATCTCAACTAAAATAACAGCGAAGAAGGCTATTTATTTTTATGTCAGAATGTCTATATATTACTGTTATTGATTAATTCAGTTCCATTTCTATATAGTTCTTAGCTATTTCTTGTCAACTGAAAAAATCTAGATATTGCATAACAAATGTCAACATTTCTTAAGGTTATTTCTTGTCATTTGAATTGAGATAGATGTTTCTGGATATTTCAGCACCAATGACAAGATTTCTCGAGGTCATTTGTTGTCACTTCAATTGAAAATGAATGTTTTTGGATATTTCAGTACAAATGACAAGATTTCTCAAGGTTATTTCTTGTCATTTCAATTGAAAATGATTTTTTCTGTATACAAATGACATGATTTCTTCAAATGTTTTCATTTCAATGTTCAATTTTAATCGCAGTAGAGCTCTTTACGTAAGAGTACGTCCAGGGAAGTACTGCCATTTATATCTGCTGCCAAGTAGTAATGTTAGTTAGTTCTGGTTTTGAAGGGTAGGAGTAATGGTGTAATTACAGACATGTGGGACTTATCAACTCATGTCTCAGGTTGTTGGGCGCAATGGCAATGTGTGTTCGATCTTTGCGGTGTAAAGCTCTGAGTGGCACTGCAACTACCAGAGACAGGCGTGTCGTTTATCACCGGACACACGACTTATTGATTGAAATGACAAGAAATAGTTTTATAAAATGCAATGAAAATGTCATTGTCGCTTAAATATGAGAATCTCTGATTAGATATAATTAAATGATTCACGAGCTGCTAAAAAACAACCACAACATTTTATTTGTCTATTTTCTTTTTGCTTATTTATTTTCGCCAAGTAATTTATAAGCAGCTAAATTATTTAATAAGTGCCAACACTTGCCTATATTAGGAATATGTTAATGCAACGGCCATATTAATTTGCAAACCCAATGTTGTTGAACCATCGGTTAAACTTAAACTGCAGTTAGCGACAGCTGTTATTCTAAACTGTTTTTTAATTGTCCATTTATGTTTAGTACCTACAGGGTGTAACTTAAGCGTCATTACGTAGTGTATTTATAAAGATGGTAGTAAATCATGTTTATTGGTGTTGTGAACTAAATGTCGTATAATTTTACTATATTTCAGTATACATATAATTATATTTATGATAGCAAGTTATGGGACAAATACTTCGCGCGCTTGGTGATAAACAAGGGGCATCTGAGGGGCACCGACACCGCGCTCGTCACCCTACGACATAAGTTGACAAGTCCCATGTGCCTGAAATTTGAGCAGTGCCGAAACGCAGTAATGTGAGCATTACTGCTTGGCGGCAGAAATAGGTAGGATTGTGGTACGTCGCTGGATGAACTCTTTCACAAGGTTATACTAGTTATGATGACATTAATACGCCTGAAGGGTAACCAACCTATCACAAACACGAATTTTTTTTTCCGAACTAACGTTTGTTCGAATTTTCATTACATCGAAAACCGAATTATAACGAAACCGTTGTTCGTTTAGGAAATGTTGGATGTTTATCGCAAAGAGTTGGGTTAGGTTAAGTTAGGTTTAAAAGAAAAAAAAAATCCTCTCATAATTACTTTCGAGGTTACGAAAATTCGAACAAACGTTGTTTCTGGAAAATGTCTTTTCGGATTACTGTTAAGTAACCGTTTGACGACGTCAGCGCTGGATGAGGACCAGAATTGTTTGATTAGGTAATCAAACAATCCTGGTAATCATGGTTAGGTAATCAAAAAAAGTCCTTCAGGTGAAGGACCCATTTAGAAATAGAATTTTTCTTTTTGGTTATAGCCTCGATGTTCTGGATAGAACTTATAGATCTTAATCTCAGAGGTAATGCCGTGGGTTCGAGTCCGGACTCGCGGACTCGAACCCACGGCATCTGCTTGAGTTTAGTTTCATATACTACAATATATATTCAAGAAATAATAAATTTGGATCTTTATATAAAAAGTGAAATATGTTTCTTGGTCGTTAACAAGAAACTGAAGGAAGCGAGCGGGCGTCGAACCCGGGACTTCGGTAACATGTCAATACCATTGTTTTGCATAGGGCCTACATCATTATTTGTTTCACAGAGGCCAAGTTGAACGGAAATTCTTTAATCTTTGTTTACTAACGGCCTATTTAAAGATAATGTGACAGTTCTATTGAATCAGATTGCTTATACTACTTGAAGGTACTTCAGATCTTCTTAAATTAAAAACGTCAATTATTAACGTAATTTTTTTTATGATATCAAGTGACGGGACGAACAAGTTGTGGGCCTGGAGGTAAGCGACACATCTGTCCATAACAGTTGCAGTGCCACTTAAAGCTTTAAATCACAAAGATCTGAGAGGCACTGCCACTGCACCCGTCAACCTGAGACATAAGTTGACAATCTAATGTGTCTATAATTTCACCAGCACCCATACCATTCAAAACCGGAACACATTCATGCTCACATTTCGGGCGTGGCGGCAAAAATATGTAAGGTGGCAGTAGTTCCCTGGACGACCTCTTTCATAAGGAGGTCTTCTGCTGCTAAAATTTTATTTTATTGATCTTTACAAAACTCTTTATATATACCGGCTTCGATAATGGAGACACCATCAAACGATACTTAGAGATGTGTTTTATAAGTAAAGACAGGAATTGTGAAAAGGGAATGCTAAAATTATCCGAAAGATGGGAGATTGAAGATCATTCTAGCTGCAGTAGGTTTGAAATTCGTTACTTACCGTAATACTTTTCAGCAGCGCCCTTTAAAACCGAAACACAACAATGCTCACATTACTGCTTGGTGACAGAAATAGGTAAGGTGGCAGTACTTCCCTGGACGAACTCTTTCACAAGGAGCTCTACTGCTACTACTGTTAAAGACCTAACCGACCCGAAAGATAGGGTATTCCGGAGAGACTACGGGCTCGACGGCAAGTCCAGGGTACAGCGGGCATCCGGGCTAAGTCCTCCACCAGTGATACGCCTTTGCGGCATATTATATATATATTGCGGGCGTCTCTGGTCGACCCGGACTTGGGCATGGACTCGCTGGGTTTTGTGGTTAGCTGCAGAGACGGATATGTTTGTTTGCCCCGGTCGGGTGTGGCCGGGGCGTCTGTCTCGTGAGCAGCTAGCGCGTCTTAATAGCGGTCTAGTTGAGGGCCTGAAGTGAGGAGACGCGCGGGGCACGTGAGTTGCCCTTTAAGTTGGAAGCTATGTCTGTACATTGTCGCAGGGCACTGCGATTAGCATCTCCGGCACTAGCCCAGAGAACTGCGGTCCCTCCAGCCGATTAGGTTATTGGGAACTGGAGAGACGTCGTTTTTAGGTGTCGGGAAGTGAGCGTGGCTTACAGCTCTGTCACCAATCAATGAGGAGATTTGGTAGTCGTTGGCAACCGTTAGTCGTACGGAGTGTGACGGGAAGTGAGCGTGTCTACAGCTCCGGTACCTATCCGGAAAATAGGGAGGAAGCTGTACGTGTCTCCGGGGCGGCTCATCTAAGGCACTAGCCTTACAGATAACCGGATGAAGTCCGTGCAAACGTGCCGACCCGGGGTTAGGACCTGACTCAGAGGTGTACGAGCGAACCCGTACGAACATAGTGCCCTTCTCGTATAAGGTTAATGACAACTGTTATATTACTATTTCAGCGGCATTTTAATCCTCCCTTGCAACCGGCCTCCAAATAATTTGAAAAAACACAACGATATCCAAAGAAGCGTTCTAAAAACGAGGAAATTTTTTATGCAATCAACAAAAAACTGTCCAAAAAAGAGTTTGTAACAAATAAATCTGATACATACGCCCACCGGGACGTACAAACGGCGTATGGAAAAAATGACGATGTAAAAATTTAAATTTCCTCAAGAAGCTTGGGAAGAAATATTGGTTAGGTGGAGATGGGAAATCGTCTAGGACTTAGAGGGAGTATATATAATGTTCTATTAAATAGATGGTTAAACTAGTTTTATTGAGACTTTTGTGAAAGAACTTCACTAGTTTCGTTAAGAATATTAATACAAATATCGAATATATAGAAAGCGGTGAGAAGGTACCAAATCTCTCACTAGATGTCACTAGTGGCGACGAATGCCGAAAGCCAGTACAAAGATCTATTTTAGTAGCAGTAGAGGTCCTTGTGAAAGAGTTCGTCCAGGGTAATACTGCCACCTTACCTATTTTTGCCGCCAGGCAGTAATGTCAACATTACTGTGTTCCGATTTTAAAGGGTATAAAGGTGCTGGTGAAATTGCAGTCTCAGGGTTACGGGCGCAGTGGCAGTGCGCCTTAAATCTTTGCGACCTAAAGCTGTGACATTGTCATGGCCAGGCTTACGACTTGTTCTTCAAAAAAATATTTTTTTCTTTTATAATTTTCTTTTTAAAGGCGAGTTTCAGTGGTCGTGGACGTGCTATAGTTGCTCCCATAATCTATATTCCTACATCTTGTAGCCCAGTGACATCGTTAGCCCGTTATTCAGATTGACTGACGTTTTCTCCCGATGGCGGTTTTTTCGGGCAATTTTAATGATGTTTTTAGTCCAATCGCGACGGGTTTTTAGACCACTGTGCAAATTTATTAGTACATTTGTCGGGACTTTGAAAGAGTTAGAGCTTTTGATGGTATGGTGATACTGAGTTTGATTAAGTCGTTTAAACTTATTTTGCATGAATAATAAGAAATGTTTGCGAATGTTTACTTGGTGGAAATACTTTTTGTTAATTATTAAGGAATACATGATGAAAAATCGACGTCGAAGAAGGCACAGTCCTTTGAAAACTCGTAGTCTCCAATCCGTCGGAATGGTTTTACGGAAATAAACGAATGTAATTATAACGTCGGTTTAAATATTAACCTTATTTTACCAAATTAATGATCGAGAAATAATTTTCAATTATATATTAGTATGAAATAGATAATTATAGTAACAGTAGAGTAGAAATAGTTCGTCCAGGAAAACTTCGGACGAATAAGTCGTGCGCCTGGTAGTAAGCGACACGCTTGTCCATGATAGGTGCAGTGTCACTTAGAGCTTTCCATCGCAAACATCTGAGGATCACTGCCACTGTGCCTCAGGGTGACAGACATAAAGTTGACAAGTCTTCTGTCCCTGTAATTTCACCAGGACCCTTGCTTACCCTTTGAAACCGGAACGCAGTAATGTTCACATTACTGTTCAGCGACAGAAATGGGTAAGATGGCAGTACTTCTCTAAAAATAATAGACCACATTACATACGTTGCTCTGCCACAAATACCCAGACCCTAGACAATATAGAAAAGTTATATTTTACATTGACCCGGCCGAGGATCGAACCCGAGACCGTAGAGATAGCAACACCGTGAAAGTCGGTATGCAAGCCATCCGACCATGGACGCCGTCACTGTGTCACAAAACGAAAGTCAAATAATCTTGATTTTATGCATAAGATTTTTATATTATTCTTAAAAAACTGACACTGGCACAAGCCTAGTGGCCCCCATAAAAGAAATAATAATTGCCCAATTACACCTAAAATCGTGGTACTGATTAAATTCTACCTTTGAACCGGGCCACAGGGCCGTAGTTTATAGAAAGAAGGATAGCGAAAGCTGCCCCAATAACAACAAAGTGCCATTCATGGATTTTGCTATTATTATTTTGCGTTTTAGTTTATGCCTAGTTCTCAATATATTTATGTATATTTTTAGAAGTCTGTAGAATAAAATAAATATATTGTAAAACATTGTATTTTAGAATAGATGCAAGAACACAACGCAATTAATTCAATTCGACCATAGATTAAGTAACGTTCTTGTAAGTACGTTTAATTTTGAGCATGATTGAATGTTTACCTACCTGAAGTATTGGTTATTTTATAGTACACGCATAAAACATTAAAGCTATAAAATACCTAATGAAATAATAAATTAAACAGTAAGGACATAAACCAAAAAATAAAACAGAATGTGACAAAAATATTTAGACAATATTTGAATGTGTGATAATGAAAGTTACAAAGGAACGTTTTGACAAGAGACCTCTTGCCAATGTCAATGTCACATTGATTTTTTTTTTAAATTTATTAAGGCTTTGGCAAAGCCATCTGCCTAAACATGAAGTTTAATTATGTTTCTGTAAATATGGCCGCCACAAAGAGGATAGGCAATTTGAGGCGGCGTGCTTAGATTGACTCGGGATTCCTTAAAACGGGCCGATACAGGTATTTTAGTTCGAGATTCGTATAATTTCGCGTTTTAATCTTCGATTAAGGCACAATAGCACTATCCTATTCCACTTTAAACTAGATTTCACAAAATAATTGAAAGTCAAAATAAAAACGACACTTTTCCCTCCAAAAGGTCCAGAGCGAATCATGTCACATTGATATTGAGAACAGTGTGACCATTTGTGGCAGATTTCTGCTATTTGGGTAAATTTAATTTTTATTAATTTTTATTGCTGCGGAACATAATAAGTCATATTAAATGATGCAGGATTTGGCAGATTTGGGAATATTCGGGAAGTTCTTTATTATTTTTGGGAACAAACTGAAAACTTGTTGTTTTCTGCTACTACGAACAAACATCTGAAGCGAAATATAGGACAATGTTATAAACATAACCTATATCAACTTTATAACCCCAGCTTCTACAAGCATTTCTCAATTAGCTTTTTTGATGCTTTGATGAATCACAAATATTGATAGGTTTCCTTAATGCATGTCTTCAAAAACACTGGGTCACAAAATACACGGAATGTCGCCATCCTTCTTTATTCATATTACAAAAAACGTCGCCTACCGTTAATCAGTATACCTATACCAGATTTAAAATTGTTGCTTTCTATACACCGTCATGCTTTTTTCCAGGTGAATATCGCATCGGTCTGAAGTTCAACGAGCAACACATCCCTGACTCTCCGTTCAGGGTCTATTGCTCTCCGCCTGTTGGTGACGCTCACCTCCTGGAAGTAGCTCAGTTCCCTGATGGCGCGCAAGTCGACAAACCAGCTCAGTTCTACATTAGACTGAACGGTGCTAAGGGTGAACTGAATTCTACGGTAAGTAGTAACTTTCATAGTATGTAGATAGTTTTTAGTAGCAGTAGACCTGCTTGTAAAAGAGTTCGTCCAAGGAGGTACAGTCACCTTATTTCTGCCCCTAAGCAGTAGTATGAGTACTACTGCGTTCCGGTTTTGAAAGGTAAGAGTGCTGGTGGAATGACAGGCATATAGAACTTATCAACTTATGTCTCAGGGTGACGGACGCAATTGGATGTTTATATTCTCAGCACAGAGTACTAAAAAACCGACCTCAAAATTGCTTGGAATTACATCTATTTTGCGATTTCATCTACTAGTTTGCCACCCTAGTGGTGGAATATTTTCTTGAAAATTAAGTGGGACTACTACTGAGGTACCCCTCTTTCCAATAAAAAAAAATCATTAAAATCGGTTTGCAAATTCTGGAGTTGTAGCGTAACATACTTGCAAAAAATATATAGACGAATTGATAACCTCCTTCTTTTTTCAAGTCGGTTAATATGTCAAATATGATTTCTTGGTGTTGACTACACTGACAAGGGCATAACATTACTGTGATTGCTTGTAATAATATCTCATAATGATATCAAAGCCAAACTACACCTATTTCGCACACGAAATCAAATACTGTCGTAATTCAAAATTCTGGAATTAAGATCAAGCACGTTTACTGTGCTACGTATACATTTATACGTTTAGTAGCAGTAGAGCTCCTTGTGAAAGAGTTCGTCCAGGGGAGTAGTAATATTAGCATTAATGTGTTCCGGTTTTGAAGGGTAATGGTGCTGGTAAAATTACAGGCACAAGGGACTTATCAACTCATGTCTCAAGGTGTCGGGCGCAGTGGCAGTGCCCCTCAGATCTTTACGATTTAAAGCTATGCGTGGCTCTGCAACTGTTATGGACAGGCGTGTAGCTTACCATCAGACGCACGACTTGTTCGTCCCGTCAGTTGGTATTATAAAAAAAATGCTAATTACTCACGATCAGATTTTTGACGATTTTTTTTTATATCAAGGGATTTTTGTTGGATAATTTAATTTTCAAATTCAAATTATAAAATTGACCAATAATATAAAAATAATTAAAAATCCTGATTTAGAGCAGTTGGCAAAAACGTGCTTGATCCTTTGACACTTTTGAGGTGTGTATGTTTGTTTCGTGGGATATTTTTTTTTTTTAATTTCACAATTGTGAGTTAGGACAGCATTTGTTTTCGTTTGCGATTTATTACGTAGCACCATTGACTTACAATTATATGGACGTCGGGTCCGCGCTAAAAAGTGTCCGCACTTGTAAGGCGCTAAAATCGTATACAGAGCGCGACACTCCGCTTTAGTCTTCATTTGTTCTACGGACAGCGCGATACTGCGATGACATTACAATTTAAATTTCGAATAGGTTGACTTGGGACATTTTTTTCGTGGTTTTTGTATTAGACCCGTCGTCCATTTATTTGTAAGTCAATGCGTAGCACTGATGGAATATATATATTTATCATATTTGTCCGGCTTTTAACTATTATAGATACCGTATTTTGTAATTCTTTACATTTTCCACTGCTTAAATCTGCTCAGAAACACGAGTTATTTTCATATGTTGTTCGAAAAAAGGAGGAAAAGTTTCTTACCCCTTATTAATTTTTATATTGCGTCCTGAGTGATATTCATCACGTTTTCTCTTATAAAATATTAAACATGTGTGAGATTTATCTCGGTATAGGGCGCCGCGGTCACGTACTCGCGGTCAGTTTTATTACATTTTTTGTCTACTCTCATTTTAGGGGTAGGCACACCGTGCAGCCGTTGTTTGAATTTTGTTAGGGAGAGTTTTGTTATGGGTATTAGTTGTGAAAATTACTTTATTGATTGACAGGACAGGATTTAAAGAAGCTGGTACAAAAAAATGCAGTGTGATCTAGTGTTCTTTGGTTTAGCCACGTAACATTAAGCAGGGATCAAATTGTCAGTGCGTATAGCCTTCAATCCGGATACGTATACGACAGCAGTATAGCTCCTTGTCAAAGAGTTTGTCCAGGGAAGTACTGCGTTTACCTATTTCAGCCGCCAAGCAGTAATGTGAGCATTACTGTGTTCCGGTTTTGAAGGGTAAGGGTGCTGGTAAAATTACCGGCACTTGGGACTGTGGGACTTGTCACGTTATGTCCCTGGGTAACTCGTTCAGATCCTTGCGATTCAAAGCTCTGTGTGTCACTGCAACTGCTATGTACAAACGTGTCACTTAACACCAGGCGCACGACTTGTTCGTCCTGTCACTTGGTTTCATGAAAAAAGTTCTGTTAAACTAATTATTGTATTCCATGACGAGGATGAATTCTCCAAATTGCGAAGTGTGTGAAATTCTTGAGGATGTATGAACATCATTTTCTCATGGAGTATGTTCGGAGATGAATCCAGGTTGCGGTAATTTGCACAGGTTCGTTTTGATATATTTAATGTTGGGTGGTTTTAATCCGTTTTGTCTGAGACAACAATTAATGTCGCTAAGAATTTGTATATATTGGTTAGGGATGGTATTTTGCCGTATCTATTTGTTTCTAATATGGCTGACGAGTTGAATAATGAAGCCTCTAAATAATAATGAGTTAAAAATATACCGTATTTTGCTGGTCTTTTATAAATAGTTAAAGTACATGTGCCAACACACTTGCCTCATCCCATCTCCAGCACACCAGCAAGAGAGCTGGCTCCGCAGCTGAGCTGGCGGAAAGAATAAAAAGTAATAAGTACCAGGATCTCGGCTCCGACTACCTATTTACAGCCTTTGGAGTCGAAATCCTTGGCGTGTGGGGTTCCGGTGCCCTTCATCTGTACAAAATTCTACCGTAAAAATTACTAGACTGTCTGGGAATCCCAAGGGCCGGCAGCTACCTTGCCCAATGCATTAGCATAGCCATACAAAGGGGGAACGCTGCCAGCATCTTGGGCACCTTGCCGCGTGGACCCACTTTTATTCATATGATTTAAAAATCCTAGCTTTACTTTTTAGTATTTAAGCTTTTATTATACCTCACCTGTAGATTATCAAAATATCAATTTCATTATGTTAAAGTAGACGTATTTTCAAGTTCTCAGGTGGTCTCTGCTAGACTACCTATATTTAAAAAAAAAATAGAGTATTAAATAAATTCGTTTGCTGTCCAAAAAAGTAGTAGTATGGTTGTCGATTTCGAGTGAAAACCGCGCATAAACCATTTTTACATTGTTTGTTTTTCATTGTGTGTTAGAAGGTATAATGTAACTAATTAACATACTAACTACAAACATTACTGTTTTACTATTTTTTTCACCACATTTTAATAATAATAATTTATTTATTTTCGGACAACGTAAATCCATATTAGATTATTAACAGGCTTGTAAACTATGTTAGTAAATTATTTTAAACAAAGATTGCGTAAAATCTATGAGGTGCCTTACTACGGCAGAAAAGTATTCCATCCACGCTTCCGCAAACATTACAGACGCACTACAGAACTTCGGTTACCGCAACAGCTCACACTCAAAGTAGTTTTATTTCATAGGTAAACAAATTACACTTGACATCGTCAAATGTATTATACGATAAAAACAATCACTCATTGTTATTGTTAAAAGTAAATAAAAAATAAAATAAAATAAAATAAAATAATTGTACACTAGACATTGCCATTAGTGTTACTGCTACGTAGCATCCTAAAGACATAGTTTTAATGAAAAACATAAAATCACATACGAGGTGTTAAATCTAAGACGATGCTGTTGCTATGATCATCGTCATCACCATCAACTTATTTATACATCCCACTGCTGGGCACGAGTCTCCTCTCAGGCGAGGGTTTAGATCATAGTCCGCTACTCTGACCCAATCTGGATTGGAGACTTCACACTTTTTGCAAGGGTTGTGAACCTTCTTCAACATATAATAAGCAGGTTTCATCACGGTGTTTTTTATCATTGCTCATGGTAAATTTCACACAAAAATTATGAAAATCTGAGAGATACAGGCCCGGATTCGAACCCATAGCCTATGCTAGAGAGGCGTTAGGTCACTCCATTAGGCTACCGTGGCTGTTGCTATACACTTTTGCTATTCTAACGAAGTGACCCAATTATCACGAAACACCTTCCTGATTGTGGGAAATATAAAACCTTAACAGCTTTAATGTTGGCATTGGATGTCTCTGCCACGACATTTAAAATTCAACGGTGCTGCTATACGGTTAATAGGAGCTACCTGCGTTGCATACCACCCAGTATTAAGTAATTTAACTTTTCTATAAAGTACACACATGCCGCTACTTACTTCTACTTTTATGTAAGAAGCATTAATCTAACACAATTTTGCGGTTGCAGAAAGAGAATCTTATATATAGATAGTTAGTCTACATAATGAGGAAGGGTTGTTGCAATAACAGATATAGGCTTAACGAATAATCTAAGTACAGAGTACTAAAAAACCGACCTCAAAAGTCATTCATCCCCTAGTTTGCCACCCTTAGAGGTGGAATATTTTCTTCAAATTGAAATAGGACCACTGCTACACTCTTTTCAACAAAAAAAGAATCATCAAAATCGGTTCACAAATTAGTTATCGAGTAGAATTGAGAACCTCCTCCATTTTTGGAAGTCGGAAAAAACCAGACCGAGTGAAGAAACACTTTCATAGATTTCTCACTGGTGACGACAAAAAAGTCGTTAAAATAAAAAACAGAGATCTGCAAAGAGCACATAGAAAAAATTCGTAAAATCTGATGGTTCTGGCTCGAATGGATCGGAGGAACTTTTCTTGGTGTTCGATCTTTGTATTAATAATTATAACCAACTAGTGCAGTAAGTCGGAAAAATAATTGAATATAATAACATCGGGATATTCAATAAACTTTATATTTTCTATAAAAGTTATACAAAATAAAAATAACTACTTAATAAATCTACTAAAATTAATAATATTTATAAATGTCAATATTATTTTTTGGCTCATATCTGTTATTTTTGTAAACAGCC